>NC_069131.1:68719208-69019208 GCF_026914265.1 Mya arenaria | reverse complement strand
TTGTTCATTTGTCGTTTAAGGGTTTATATCGGTAATAGTTTAAATGTATGATCATACATAAATGTATATTTTAGCCAATCCACGAGAGAATGCACATGATTCAGGACACTCGAATCAAGCAAACGGTAACTATTTTGTTCAAATAAAACAATTTTGAAGTGTTTAAATATATGTATATACATGTATAGTAGTTTACGTGCCAATAGCGTGTTTTTAAGAGTCTGTGTAAGGTAATTGATACTGAATTTGAATTGATTAAAACAAAGTGTTGTTTTTTATATTTGTTTCTGTGTTTGTTTTTCAGACCAAGGAGAAGACACTACCAGTATCAGAGTTAATTTGAAGTAAGTATTGATCATCTTTTTGTTCATAAATGAAATGTTTAATGGTGTTTCTAAAGATCTATTTGATGATGACCTGATTTCTTATGTGACATAAAAATATACTGATAAGATAATAGTTGTTGATTTTAGGGCTATCGCAGAAGACAGCAGCTACTCGACATTACAAATGTATGAGAACACAACCCTAAGAGAGCTATACGAACCTATGCAGATGGCGGGAGTTTCTTAAGCATGTAATATGAAGTCATTGTTTTTAGTTGCTCAACTGTGTTTCAAGCATATGATTCTTCAGCTTCACTTTGTTTCATGAGTGAACTATTTCAACAAACTCCGATCCACGCTCAGTTTCAAGTGTTTATCTTTTTTTAAACTAGTCCAAAATGGGTATTAGTTTTAATAACAATGTACAAAGAGGCATAAACAAAAAAAGCTGAGTAATGCATGTATAATTAAAAACTGATAGATTGATACATATCTGCATCAACTTATATCATATAATGTACACACACCCGTACCCATCCCCAACCCTACTCCAGCACATTGTATAATGAGATAAATATTACTGCAATAGCCCCGGGTTTATAGATATAGAAAAATGGAAATATTTTTCACATTGGACACGTTTTCTCACAAAAACAGAAAATTTCAAAAGAATCTTTAAAAAATTGTTTTTGAATAGTTGATTATAAGTAAGAGCATGCATACGTAAGAGGAAGAGGAAAATGTATTTGTTTCAATCAATATTAGGGAAATATAATGATAGCTATATCTCAAGAATTTGACTATGAGTTCGAGTGTTTGCGTGTTGTAGACATTTATTGTATTTACGTAGGTCATCATGTATCAATGTATGTGTATTATAAATGACGTAAATGATATGAAAATGGAATAAACTGTTTGAATGTTCGATCGTTTTGAGTGCCGAACATTTGGGAAGAAAAACGTATAGAGTATATCTCCCGGGAATGTGTATGTTGACAATTAAAGTCCAGTTTCGTTTAGTGAACTTTCGCTCTATATCATGTTTCAAGGTCCTAGATGTTCGGTACCTGTTTTTAAGTACATAAACGCACTCGTGCCAGTATTCACTGAAATTCCTTTACTTTCGTACCGCACCAGCACAATTATGTATTTTTTTCAAAATCGTTTATTAAGACTTGAGTGCATGTTGTATGAAGATGTGGATGGCGTTCGTATTCGTGCATAAACTGATTGATTAAACACTACAGCGCACAAATGTATTAGCAAATAGTCGAAAATATTCGTGAGTGACAATGGCGCTGAATAGGTTGAATGACGTTGAAGATTCATGAAGAAATCAGCAATTTTGTTGGAGCAACGTTTTACAGTACAAAACGATATTTTGTTTTCGAGAAATATGAGCATATAAACACAATTTATTAACATGATGTTTATTTGTACATTCCTTTAATATTATCCTGCAAGAGATTTGCATTTAGCAGGGGTGGTGCAAGAGATGTGCATCTAGCTGGGGTGGTGCAAGAGATGTGAGTCTAGCATGTATTTTGCAAGAGATGGTTATCTAGCAAAAGTGTTGAAAGAGATGTGAGTCTAGCATGTATGGTGCAAGAGATGGGCATCTAGCAGGGATGATGCAAGAGGTTTGCATTTAGCAGGGGTGGTGCAAGAGATGTGCATCTCGCTAGGTTGGTGCAAGAGATGTGCATCTAGCTGGTGTGGTGCAATATATAAGCGCATGGCAGGGATGGTGAAAGAGATGTGACAATGGCGCTGAATAGGTTGAATGACGTTGAAGATTCATGAAGAAATCAGCAATTTTGTTGGAGCAACGTTTTACAGTACAAAACGATATTTTGTTTTCGAGAAATATGAGCATATAAACACAATTTATTAACATGATGTTTATTTGTACATTCCTTTAATATTATCCTGGACGAAAGTGCTAGCACTGTTCAAGCATCCATCCTTCCCGGCTACTGATATATAAATGTGCCAATGCTTTTTGTAAAGAAAGATTGATAGTAACCAAAGCGGAATTATTTTCACATCATATTTCTTTTGTCTACCTTATTATAGCTGGCCAGGTCAAGCGATGAATTAAAACAATATGATGCAAAATAAACAATGAACTTAACTAGGATCGATAAAAATGCACATTGGTCAGATCTCGAGAGTCGAGTGTTGTCGTTCAATCTTAATTTCAGAAGGACCGATGTTATGTTAAACAGCTCTTTTGGATTTCGGTTTTAAACAACGGCGACTGGTAAGGTAACAACGGTGAGAGAAATGTAATCGCTAGCAATTAGTTGTTATCAGTTGTTCATCGATGGAAACAACTCATTTACGGATACAAACTCAAACCTCCAACAACGGACATAGTATACAACTAGGAATGTTCGTGGTGTAAGTGATATGTTACCAGCACCGGTGATGATAGAGATGCGCATCTAGTAGGGCTGACTCAAGAGATGTGCTTATAGCAGGGGTGGTTCAAGAGATGTACGTCTAGCAGGGGTGGTGAAATTGATGTGCTTCTTGCAGGGATGATGCAAGAGATGTGCGTCTAGCAGGGATGGTGCAAGAGATGTGCGTCTAGCAGGGGTGGTTCCAGAGATGTGTGTCTAGCAGGGGTGGTAAACGAGTTGTGCATCTAGCAGTGGTGGTCAAAGAGATTTGCATATAACTTGTGTGATTTAAAAGTAGTGCATATTGCAGGGGTGGTGCAAGAGATGTTTGTCTAGAGGGGATGGTTCAAGAGATGTGCGTCTAGAAGGGGTGGTGCAAGAGATGTGCGTCTAGCAGAGATGATTCCAGAGATGTGTGTCTAGCAGGGATGATAAACGAGAAGTGCATCTAGAAGGGGTGGTCAAAGAGATGTGCATATAGCTTGTGTGATTTAAGAGATGTGCATATTTTGCAGGGTTTGTACAAGAGATGTGTGTCTAGCAGGTGTGGTACAAGAGATGTGCATATAGACGGGGTTATGCAAGAAATGAGGGCCTAGCAGGGGTGGTGCAAGAGATGTGTGTCTATCAGGGATGGTGCAAGAGATATGCGTCTATAAGGGATGATGCAAGAGATGTGCGTTTAGCCGGTGTGGTGAAAGAGATGTGAGTCTAGCATGTGTGGTGCAAGAGATGTGTGCCGGGCAGGGGAGGTGAACGAGATGTGAGTCTAGCATGTATGGCGCAAGAGATAGCCATCTAGCAGGGGTGATGCAAGAGATTTGCATTTAGCAGGGGTGGTGCAAGAGATGTGCATCTAGCTGGGGTGGTGCAAGAGATGTGAGTCTAGCATGTATTTTGCAAGAGATGGTTATCTAGCAAAAGTGTTGAAAGAGATGTGAGTCTAGCATGTATGGTGCAAGAGATGGGCATCTAGCAGGGATGATGCAAGAGATTTGCATTTAGCAGGGGTGGTGCAAGAGATGTGCATCTCGCTAGGTTGGTGCAAGAGATGTGCATCTAGCTGGTGTGGTGCAATATATAAGCGCATGGCAGGGATGGTGAAAGAGATGTGCGCCTGGCAGTGTAGTAGAAAGAGATGTGAGCCTAACATGTGTGTTGCAAGATATGTGCATCTAGCAGGGATGCTGCAAGAGATGTGTATCTAGGTAATGTGGTGCAAGAGATATGCGCCTGGCAGGGTTTGTGCAAGAGATGTGCCACAAGGAAGGTAGTTGAAAGAGATGTGCGTTTAGCTGGTGTAGTGCAAGAGGGGTGCATGTAGCACCATTGGTCCAAGAAATGTTCGTCTACTAAATGTTGTGCAAGATGTGTGCTTCTAGCAGGAGTGGTGTAAGATATGTGCTTGTAGCAGGGTAGGTGCAAGAGTTGTGCTTGTAGCAGGGTTGGTGCAGGACATGTACGTCAAGCAAGTGTGGTTCAAGAGATGTCCTTAAATCACCGTTTGTGCAGGGTATGCGCTTCTAGCAGCGTTGGTGCTAGGGACATAGACTTAACAATGTGTGTGATTGTATGAGACTATACTTGTGTTTGTGACCTTGACCATGAAACTACCAGGAACAGGTGTCGGTTTTAAAGCTAAACATGATACATATGTTACTTTTTCAGAATCGTTAGGGTGAAATATAATATCGGAACCAAATGTGTCACTATAGAACAAGTATTACATAATGAAATACAGATTTAATTTAGAATAAGATTCTTGCACTGATCCAATATGAACTTGCAACGAAATGGTGGATATAAGGTGGACTTTCTGATACCAATTATGTGTACTTTATTAAATGCCAGGTGATAGCTTATATGATATTAAGTTCTTGCTTTATGATTTATTCTCTTCTTATTCTCAAATTTAACGAGTTTTTGATTTTAGACTTAATGAAATTTGATGGGGCAGGTGTAAAACGGACGCACATAACCCGATTTAAGTCATCAATCAGTTCTTGCTTAGTTTTCACTTACGGTGCAAAGGCGTTGACACCAACATTTACCAATGACGATATCTCGGTTGTGTTATGTAATGTGTTGTCTGTCTTGTAGATATGTGGCTTTTGCTTTCTACAAAGCATCTTGGCTATTGGGATTGTCCCTGTAGTTTCATTTGTTATTCAATTAACCATATAAATACTTGTTTTGCAAGTATGCATTTTCATGCATTTACTGAGTGTAGGTGGGAGGGAGGGGGTAAGAGATGGGTGGGTGGTTTGGGTGGGATTTGGGTGGGTGGTTGGGTGGGTGGGTGATTGGGTGGTTGGGTGGATGATTGGGTGGTTCGGTGGGTGGGTGAGCGAGCGAGCGAGCGAGTGAGTGAGTGAGTGAGTGAGTGAGTGAGTGAGTGAGTGAGTGAGTGAGTGAGTGAGTGAGTGAGTGAGTGAGTGAGTGAGTGAGTGAGTGAGTTACTAAGTTAGTTAGTTTCTTAGTTAGTTACTTAGTTAGCTTGTTAGTTAGTTAGTTAGCTAGTTAGTTAGCTAGTTAGTTATTTAGTAACTTTTAGGGTGACCAAGTATTTGAAGTGTTCCCCTCGGGACTGCCCCTCAGGTACTGGTAACGAAACATCTGAATGGCAGTTAATGTTTATGTAGTCTTACCATTGCGTGTCAAAAATTAGTTCACCGGGAAGCCAACTCAAGTCGATGTAAACATTTTTAACAAACGTTGAAAAACTGTACATCAGCGGTATAAATCATCGTTTAAACATCAAACGTAGAAAAGGTTCAGTATGCAATCGTTGGGTAGACACAAGAAAACGCTACTGGTATCATCGTGTTGAATTTGATAAGTTCTTAAAACATTAAGTTTCCGCTAATTTCCTATTTAATTCTTTTTGGATTTTATCAAGGAGACAAATCATTGAAATCGTTTCATTTGTTATCGTTTTCTATCTCCAGATAAATTTCAAATGCCAAAATGGACGAAACGCCCGAGGGTGAATCGTACGGAATGGGCTTCAAGCTATGGCCAAATTACGTCTTCTTTCGATTCTGGAAAGTCCCTCCTTATATACTCACATGGTCAAATGACCGAAAATATAGTCGAATATGACCCGACCGAAAATGACCCAGATTTAGGGCAACTGACCCAAATATTGGCTGACAGCCAATGCAAGATGGCGTCGTCATGAATCGTGAACTATTAAAAAAGTAAATAACCAATCTTCTCTACATGAACGCTTGGATATTCACGTCTGATATTCGGTTTTATGTGTCATTACCCAAGTTTATCAGGTTTGTGAGCAATGAAATCTGAATAAAATAACTTAGCATTTGTACTTTTATCCTTAAACATTTAACATAGCTGAACTAAAATGTGGAATGTTTGCTCACTTAGCGGTGGCAAAATTCAAACAAGACTGGCGGGCCTGGAATGTCAGGGCGTTGCTAGTATCTTGTGTGATTTACCATTGACCGATAAAAACAACAACAACAACAACAACAATACATATGACACAAAGAATTAAGATAAGTGCATATTTTCCTAACATAACCTTACATGTGCTGGGGCATATCATTATGCTAACATTTCTGGAAGATATTAAGGTTCTTGAGGTTTTAATATACTATGATTCTTTGCTAAACTGATGTTGCACTTATTCGTGAAAAGACGACTCATGAAGGTATCTAAACAGCTTATGCAGCTTTATATACGATGAAGATGGAATAATAAACATGAAAAATCAAAGTAAATCGAGATACAATGGTAAGTGTAAGAGGGGGTTTATTCAGCTTGCTACGAAATCAATCTTGGTTTTCTAAGGATCGCCAATATTTGGGTATTTTCTCGCAAGATAAACTCACTCCTCGTCGACACAGAACTATAAACATGTACTATTTTCCACCCAATTAAATTAGGGAAGCACATGAAGTTTAAATGAATACTGACCTTTATTCTAGTGATAAAAATCTCGTGTTGAAACAAAAGTTTCTTTGTCACCCTGACAGAAGGATTATGTTTTCATTGTAATGCTTAATGAATGATAAAGCAGTAGAAAGTGAAAATAAATTCAGATTGGAATAATTATATTATTTTGTTTTAAACGTCTTAATTAATAGTTTGTATAAGGCAATTGTAGCAGTAATGTTGTAAAATCAATATTGAATATTCTATCAAATGAAATGGTACAACATGTCTTCATTAAAATCATTGGTATTGTGTTTTTGCCTATTAAGCACAAAGGGAATGGATGTAATATTACGGAAGTCACAAAAAGTGGATAACGAATTTCATTCTTTGACGCTGATTTGCGATCGAATGGTGCTGCATCCATTTTCAATGATAAACTGGATCAGCAACGGCAACACTGAATTAAGCATGGGACGTAGGAAGAATCATGGTGATATATGGTACTGCCGTGAAGATCATTTCTTGGAATCCCAAAGCAACGATGTAGAAATTCAGGTCAAAGGTGTGTGGGAGGAAACTATATTTACAAAAAAACAACAACACCAGTATATTACTTTCAAGATCACTTTCACCACATTGCATATAAAAGTGTGCATAGCTGTAGATATTTATTAAGATTATTTTTCGAGATTTTGCCTGTAGGTTCTAAAATCAAAGGTGGAAACATGTCACTAACAAATAAGATCTTTTTATTAACAAATCAGATTTATTGGAAGATTTTTATTGTTCAAAACTGAATAGATGGATCATTAGTTTATTATTTTAAGGAAACAATTCCAATTGTTTAGAATGTCTTAATGATTTGTAAAGAATGATGTTACGAACTTATCAGCGGTTTTCCTATAATTTCAAAGATAACTTGAAACTACTTCAAAAGACCTGAATAATGTGCTCAGTACATGGACAATGCTCGGCAGAATTCTGAGACACAGGTAAACGTGACACAAACTTGCCATAAGGTTTACTTTTTACTTTATTCAGGATTGTTGGGATAAGAGTGAGGTTTGTGCATGTAAACTGGTTTATACCCTCAATATATTTACATTTTACTCACCGTTCCAAGGCGGTACCTAACATTCCTTGATAAACAATTACCTATTTTATATAGTATATATGCACTGTGTTGTTTGTGGAGTTTTGTGCTGTTGTTCCATTGTTCTTGTTTGTGTTTTTTTTGTCATTGTGTTCTATGTCTTTGGCGTTTAACCTGTGCCATTAAACGGGGTTTGTGTTTAAACCTTTGTCTACTGAGCTTATTTTTTTAGTGTTTTATCTGAATATTGATCACGTTTTACAGAGTTGAAACCCATCGAATATACGTATTTTAACATTTTCCTCTCTTTGCCCTCGTTTTTAAAAGAAATTGAATTATCATATAATGTCTGAACAATAGTCATTGAATTTATAAAACAGCCTCTAATTTTTCTTATTTCAGTTCCTATTTCCAACATCAGTCTATTAACCGAAACACAATTCGTTACAGTATCTGAAAATGAAAGTGCGTTAATTCAATGTGTGTGTCACGGAGGGATTCCGGCTGGACAAATCACGTGGTTTTATGACAAAGGAACACCGGATGACGTCAGTGATGATGTCATTCTAACTGAAATGAACAAAGAAACAATCACACAAACGGATAACACAGTAACAACACAGAGTTACGTGGCCCTCGAAGCAAACACAGCGCTTATTGGAACTTCATTATACTGCAAGGCTAACAATGATAATTTCAACCGGCTTTTCAGTAATGGAACACTCATTGCCGTTTTATGTACGACATTAAAGTATTTTCTTGCATTGACTCAATTATAAAATCCTGCACTTAAAAAAGTTAGTAGCTACATACATTTGTAAGAAGATACATACTGTACCAAATGCATTTTGTCGCTTGTTAATACGTTAAAGATACTTGTTATGCAACTAAATCAGAAACCAAACATTGAATATGTATGTACCTTCAGAATAGCTATCGAAATTGTTCTTGTTTTGTTTTCAATTTTCAGTATTACCATCTTCTGTTGAAGTAACGCACCCACGTACACAGTTTGTAACTGCTTACGAAGACAAAAGCGTGTACTTTGAATGCGTTACGTCACATGGATACCCTGCGTCATCTATCACATGGTATAAGGTGACCAATGGAAGTGAGGTCATTACAAGTGCAGACGGTTCTTCAATTATAGAGATGAATGACAGGACAATCGTAACAAAAAGTTGGGTATCACTGACCTTTAGTATTTTAGACGACTGGACATTCGTGTACTGCACAGCCAATAACTCTGCAGGAACTTTGACTTCGCGAAATCGAGCTGCTGTTCATGTTCACCAAGTAACAGGTTAGCGTAAATCATAGATAAACCTTAAAATGTATCCAATGTTCTCTTTTTTTAAGAAATGTCATTGCGTTATGCAAAAGAATATAATAATGAGCAGTTGCTATGGATGGTATTATAATAACATTTGAATATATAGCTTTTCTGTTTCAGAGAATTTTAAAATGGACAACATTCATTACGATTCTACATTAGCAAAGGCTGCAGTTGGGCTGTCATCTATAACTGGAACAGCATTAGTCTTTTTAATTGTCGGATGTTTAATATTCATGAAACTGCGTTCATCCAAAGGTTAGAAAAAGGCTATACGTTAATCGATGTCATAGAATAACTGATGTCAGTCTAAAACTGGTGAGAGAAATGTAATCGCTAGCAATTAGTTGTTATCAGTTGTTCATCGATGGAAACAACTCATTTACGGATACAAACTCAAACCTCCAACAACGGACATAGTATACAACTAGGAATGTTCGTGGTGTAAGTGATATGTCACCAGCACCGGTGATGATAGAGATGCGCATCTAGTAGGGCTGACTCAAGAGATGTGCTTATAGCAGGGGTGGTTCAATAGATGTACGTCTAGCAGGGGTGGTGAAATTGATGTGCTTCTTGCAGGGATGGTGCAAGAGATGTGCGTCTAGCAGGGATGGTGCAAGAGATGTGCGTCTAGCAGGGGTGGTGAAAGAGCTATGTGACTAGCAGGGGTGGTTCCAGAGATGTGTGTCTAGCAGGGGTGGTAAACGAGTTGTGGATCTAGCAGTGGTGGTCAAAGAGATTTGCATATAACTTGTGTGATTTAAGAGTTGTGCATATTGCAGGGGTGGTGCAAGAGATGTGGGTCTAGAGGGGATGGTTCAAGAGATGTGCGTCTAGCAGGGGTGGTGCAAGAGATGTGCGTCTAGCAGAGATGATTCCAGAGATGTGTGTCTAGCAGGGATGATAAACGAGAAGTGCATCTAGCAGGGGTGGTCAAAGAGATTTGCATAAAGCTTGTGTGATTTAAGAGATGTGCATATTTTGCAGGGTTGGTACAAGAGATGTGTGTCTAGCAGGTGTGGTACAAGAGATGTGCATATAGACGGGGTTATGCAAGAAATGAGGGCCTAGCAGGGGTGGTGCAAGAGATGTGTGTCTATCAGGGATGGTGCAAGAGATATGCGTCTATAAGGGATGATGCAAGAGATGTGCGTTTAGCCGGTGTGGTGAAAGAGATGTGAGTCTAGCATGTGTGGTGCAAGAGATGTGTGCCGGGCAGGGGAGGTGAACGAGATGTGAGTCTAGAATGTATGGCGCAAGAGATGGGCATCTAGCAGGGGTGATGCAAGAGATTTGCATTTAGCACTGATCCAATATGAACTTGCAACGAAATGGTGGATATAAGGTGGACTTTCTGATACCAATTATGTGTACTTTTAGAAATGCCAGGTGATAGCTTATACGATATTAAGTCCTTGCTTTATGATTTATTCTCTTCTTATTCTCAAATTTAACGAGTTTTTGATTTTAGACTTAATGAAATTTGATGGGGCAGGTGTTTAACGGACGCACATAACCCGATTTAAGTCATCAATCAGTTCTTGCTTAGTTTTCAATAACGGTGCAAAGGCGTTGACACCAACATTTACCAATGACGATATCTCGGTTGTGTTATGTAATGTGTTGTCTGTCTTGTAGATATGTGGCTTTTGCTTTCTATTTCTATTTATATTTATGTTCATTTAACTTGCCTTTACAAAGCATCTTGGCTATTGGGATTGTCCCTGTAGTTTCATTTGTTATTCAATTTACCATATGCATACTTGTTCTGCAAGTGAGTGGGTGAGTGAGTGCGTGAGTGAGTGAGTGAGTGAGTGAGTGAGTGAGTGAGTGAGTGAGTGAGTGAGTGAGTGAGTGAGTGAGTGAGTGAGTGAGTGAGTGAGTGAGTGAGTGAGTGAGTGAGTGAGTGAGTGAGTGGGTGGGTGGGTGGGTGGGTGGGTGGGTGGGTGGGTGGGTGGGTGGGTGGGTGGGTGTTTGAGTGAGTGAGTGAGTGAGTGAGTGAGTGAGTGAGTGAGTGAGTGAGTGAGTGAGTGAGTGAGTGAGTGAGTGAGTGAGTGAGTGAGTGAGTGAGTGAGTGAGTGAGTGAGTGAGTGAGTGAGTGAGTGAGTGAGTGAGTGAGTGAGTGAGTGAGTGAGTGAGTGAGTGAGTGAGTGAGTGAGTGAGTGAGTGAGTGAGTGAGTGAGTGAGTGAGTGAGTGAGTGAGTGAGTGAGTGAGTGAGTGAGTGAGTGAGTTACTAAGTTAGTTAGTTTCTTAGTTATTTACTTAGTTAGCTTGTTAGTTAGTTAGTTAACTAGTTAGTTATTTAGTAACTTTTAGGGTGACCAAGTATTTGAAGTGTTCCCCTCGGGACTGCCCCTCAGGTACTGGTAACGAAACCTCTCAATGGCAGTAAATGTTTATGTAGTCTTACCATTGCGTGTCAAAAATTAGTTCACCGGGAAGACAACTCAAGTCGATGTAAACATGTTTAACAAACGTTGAAAAACTGTACATCAGCGGTATAAATCATCGTTTAAACATCAAACGTAGAAAAGGTTCAGTATGCAATCGTTGGGTAGACACAAGAAAACGCTACTGGTATCATCGTGTTGAAATTGATAAGTTCTTAAAACACTAAGTTTCCGCTAATTTCCTATTTAATTCTTTTTGGATATTATCAAGGAGACAAATCATTAAAATCGTTTCATTTGTTATCGTTTTCGTTTCATTTGTTATCGTTTTCTATCTCCAGATAAATTTCAAATGCCAAAATGGACGAAACGCCCGAGGGTGAATCGTACGGAATGGGCTTCAAGCTATGGCCAAATTACGTCTTCTCTCGATTCTGGAAAGTCCCTCCTTATATACTCACATGGTCAAATGACCGAAAATATAGTCGAATATGACCCGACCGAAAATGACCCAGATTTAGGGCAACTGACCCAAATATTGGCTGACAGCCAATCCAAGATGTCGTCGTCATGAATCGTGAACTATTGAAAAAGTAAATAACCAATCTTCTCTACATGAACGCATGGATATTCACGTCTGATATTCGGTTTTATGTGTCATTACCCAAGTTTATCAGGTTTGTGAGCAATGAAATCTGAATAAAATAACTTAGCATTTGTACTTTTATCCTTAAACATTTAACATAGCTGAATCAAAAAGTGGAATGTTTGCTCACTTAGCGGTGGCAAAATTCAAACAAGGCTGGCGCGCCTGGAATGTCGGGGCGTTGCTAGTATCTTGTGTGATTTACCATTGACCGATAACAACAACAATACATATGACACAAAGAATTAAGATAAGTGCATATTTTCCTAACATAACCTTGCATATGCTGGGGCATATCATTATGCTAACATTTCTGGAAGATATTAAGGTCCTTGAGGTTTTAATATACTATGATTCTTTGCTAAACTGATGTTGCACTTATTCGTGAAAAGACGACTCATGAAGGTATCTTAACAGCTTATGTAGCTTTATATACGAAGAGGATGGAATAATAAACATGAAAAATCAAAGTAAATCGAGATACAATGGTAAGTGTAAGAGGGGGTTTATTCAGCTTGCTACGAAATCAATCTTGGTTTGCTAAGGATCGCCAATATTTGGGTTTTTGCTCGCAAGATAAACTCACTACTCGTCGACACAGAACTATAAACATGTAATATTTTCCACCCAATATATATTAGGGAAGCACATGAAGTTTAAATGAATACTGACCTTTACCCTTATTCCAGTGATATAAATCTCGTGTTGAAACAAAAGTTTCTTTGTCACCCTGACAAAAGGATTATGTTTTCAATGTAATGCTTGATTAATGATAAAGCAGTAGAAAGTGAAAATAAATTCAGATGGGAATATATCTTTTTGTTTAAACGTCTTAATTAATAGTTTGTATAAGGCAATTGTAGCAGTAATGTTGTAATATCAATATTGATCATTCTATCAAATGAAATGGTACAACATGTCTTCATTAAACTCAATGGTATTGTGTTTTTGCCTATTAAGCACAAAAGGAATGGATGTTATATTACGGAAGTCACAAAAAGTGGTTAACGTATTTCAACCTTTGACGCTGACTTGCGATCTAATGGTGCTTCATCCATTTTCAATGATAAACTGGATCAGCAACGGCAAAACTGAATTTAGCATGGGACGTTACTGCTCACCGGAAATTGATTCCACAAAGTACTACAACATGAGTTGTCGAACGCATCGACAATATAACTTGACTATCAACAAGGAACTACACTGCGGAAAATGGGTAAATATACGGGAATGTACTGAAACTCGTATATCCATCGTGTACGGTAAGTGTACGGGATGTTGAATATACGGGAGTGTTCGGACCCGTATATTCACAAAGCTCCTACATCTTGAGTATACGGGATTTGATGTACGGGCGTGTACTAAGCCGTACATCAATGTTATAATAAAAACATGAATTCTGTTATCAAATTAGGTCTCTTCGTGTTTACTTTGACAACATGTATAATATGAACAACATTTATACCATTGACTTAAAAAAATCACTGTATTTAGGAAAATTGGAAGGTGTTAGTAAAAATCACATTTGTAGAAAATTTAATTCTTTAATCGGTGTTGACTGCTTTTTGTGGAATTAGAAAGAGGTCTGAATACTAAAAAATAATTAAATACGACAATAATGAGTGATTTGACTAACGACTGGTACTTTTACTATTTTGATGGATGTACGGTACCGTACATCTCCGTATACCTTGAGTGTACGGGCATGTACGGTCTCCGTACACTTTGAAAATACGGGATTATACCATTCCCGTACACGATGAATATACGGGCGTGAATAATTCCCGTATATTATAGATGTACGGAAATATACAAGTTCCCGTACACGTTGAGTGTACGGAATAGTAACAATTCCCGTACACGATGAATATACGGACGTGTACAATTCCCGTATAATATGGATGTACGGAAATATACAAGTTCCCGTACACGGCGAGTGTACGGAAAAATAACGATTCCCGTACACTAGTGATATACGGAAATGTACTTTTTCCCGTACACCCATGTTGCAAAAAAGTTTGGAAATTTGTTATCATTTGACAGCATATATTATACGAACAACATTTATACCATTGACGTGTATACATTTTTCCGTGTTACTTTGAGAAACAAGAATATCTTTATGATACAGAAGAATAAGGTTTGACAATGCTGAGTGGTGTTACATTTGACAGCTATATGATACGATCAACATTTATTACATATACCATTGACTTATTCGTGTTTCCGTGTTTCAGAGTAACAGGAGTCGCGTTTTGTAGAAATATTAACGCTTTTATGTGTTTTAACAGCCGTTGAAGAAATTGCAATGACATCTATATGATACAAAATAAATGAATTCGACAATGCTGGGGGGGGGGGGATAAATTCCCGGCTAGGGCCCGGGAATGTTAAGTTTCCCGTACATGGTAAATATACTGGCGTGTACAAATCCCGTATATTATGGATGTTCGGGAATATACAAGTAACATTACCCGTACAAAACGGATACACGGACATGTTATGTTTCCCATACATGCTTAGTGTTTAGTTTCCTCGTATATGCTGAATATACCAATGGTGCATATAAGTTATGAGTGGAGGGGTTCACTCCTAAATGTTAGGACTTACAGTGAAACTGCGTTCCCTCAATCAAGGCGTTCCCTCGAGGTCGGAGCTTGGTCCCGAACCTTTTCCTTCTATTTACATATAGAATATACCTACGCTGCATCGAAACCTAATTATGTCGAGTAGTCGAGCAATATCCTCGGTCCCAAGTATACAAATCGTGCACATAACCTTATGGCGCCCTCGAGGTCATAATTTCACACTTTTACCCGAACGCGTGTTCCAAAAAAAAAAAACATTAGCTCATTCGGAGCTCCTCGGCCATTTTATAGAAAACAACCTCGGATGTATTTGGACGGTTTACATACTCAAAAAGTGGTTCGTTTAAGTCCGCTGCAAGTAGATCGCGTAGTAATTTTATTTTACAGTTAAACTTTGTGACTTAACCCTTGTGATTCTAAATTATGTTTGCAATAATACAATTCAATGGTTATCAATTTAAACATAGATCAATAAATACAACTCTTAAACACTACATTTAAGTAATGATATAATTCAAAAGTTTACCAACTACTTCAACAGATGTACCGGCATACATCCGAGGTTGTTTTCTATAAAATGGCCGAGGAGCTCCGAATGACATTAGCTAGGTGTTAAAATTTTCGCAAGTTGTAAATATTGCAATGACAGTTGAAACTCAATTTGATAAGGTGTGAAAAACCGTTTATCACTGTTAACGCATGACCGATATTAGTTGATATGGGCATTTGAGATGATAATTATGAGAAGTTAATGACGAGAAGTTAATTGTGAGAAATGTAAATGAGTAATAAGATTATGAATAAACACTACCATGTAAATCCAACATCGGAATCTATAAAATAATTCCTACTTGTCACTTTGCTTTGCAATATGACAATTTTTTAAAAATAAAATTTCTATTTATTAATTTATTGATACTTCTTTTAAAATTTATATTTAGTATACATATAGTATACGACAGCCTTTGAACATATAAGCGATTTCCACAACGCAACACATAATCGGTGTCTTAGTAAACAGACGACTTCAAACTTAAAATACACTGAAATATGAAAATCGGGTCGTTCGAAACATCGGTTCCCTCGTATATATAAACACATAAGGCTATATCACTTCTAGTAAATCGTAGGAATTAACTAATACATTTTTCAGATAAGTCCGAAGACGACTGTTTCAATTTATGGGTGACCGAAGAAATTGGGTGCATAACTAATTTATGTTGTTTTTATATTGAAAGGTGGCACCTAATATAATTAAGAAGTGTCATCACTGTCTTTTTCTCGGGTACTTTTATGGCCTTTTCAATCAGTGCATGTCGCGCGGAGATCATTTGTTTTCATAACCACATGGCAAGTGGATCATAAATCAACGAAACACGAATTATTAAAATTATTAATTATTTTCATCGACAAGCTGCGGAAAATATTATTATCATATAATGCATGAATTTAATAATGGTAAATAAATAAATGAATAAAATAAGTAAATAAATATCCAGCAGGTTTATCTCACTTAAAATTGTATTCAAACGATTTTATATTATTTGTGACATCTGCTTTGATGAATGCTGATAAAAGAAGATTATATCTAAGATAAGGCGTCAAAAGGGACCGATTACTTATTAAACACAACAAAAATATTCATCAATTTCAATTTTAATTGCATTTTATTAAAATTGCATTAAGTTATAATTTTGAAGAAACCAGATTTGTTTTGATCTTAATTTTATTGAAAATGGCTCTAAGTGTTAGCTTACTTTCTTTATAGTTTGATTCCTATTATGCACTTCCTTTTCATTAAAAGCAGTTTACCCTAATCCTCCCATTGGTATGAAGGAGTATGAGGTAGTTGAAATAAAGATGCTCTTTAGAGAATGACAATTTTAACATTTTTTTAAGTTTGGTCTCATCTGATGAATTTAGCGTCAATGCCTTCATTTCAGTCATATAAGACACCTCACAGTATAACAGATCTCAACTGTTTTGAAAACTGCCTAAATATTTAGTTGTTTTTTTTAAAACGTTAGTATTATTGTAACGCTTTTAGCCATAAAACATCAATTTTCAAACCTAAATATGAACAATTGTGATCTGATCATTTGTCGGCAGTCTTATATCATTGAATTCCAGAATATTACGCAAAATTGGCTCATTCCAAGACAAAAAAGTAGTCAAAACGGTCAATCTGTGAGAGTGCAGTTTTAATACTCATTTATTATTATGTATGTAAAAGAAATGCAGAGGAAGTCAAAATCAATGTAATTGTGTTAATGTCAGTGTTTTTGGCTCTCGTTATTTGTTTAATCTTTCTCTCAATCATAAAGAACTCATTTGTAATAAATATTTAGAAAAAAAGAGTATTATACTACTTAAGTGCAGATTGTCGGAGGTCATGGCGGATAACAAAGGGCGACTGATAAGCCACGCCTTATTTGGACGCTGATTGGTCGGTCGGGTATTGGCCCGGCTAGTTTGACTGACAGTGCGCGTTATGTCAATTAGTGACATGATCGTTTGCTTTGAAAAACCACATGGCCAGTGGGTCATAAAACTATACGAAATACAACTAAAACACACAAATTCTAAATTTTACTAATGAAAAATAAATACATATGAAAAATAAATACATATATAATTAGCCAGCTTCCTTATCTCACTAATTATTGTATTTAAACAATTGTGACAACTGACTTGAAGAATGCTGATAAAATCCGCTCTGATGTCATATATAAAATAAGAGGCATCTGTTTTTGAAGAAATTAGACTGAATACTTATTAAAATCAAGAACAATAAATATTAATTCCAAGTTTGCATGATTTTCATTGATAGCGGTTGACTCTGACCCATCCATTGGTATGAGGGAGTTGCAATAAAGATGCCCTATCTTTAAAATTGCACTCTCTTAAGTTTGACAATTTTTATTTATTTACGTTTTGTCTCAGAATCAGCTTAATTTGGCTTTTAGCCATACAACATCATTTTTTTACTATGCATATTTATGCGACTATAATAATTTCAATTTACGCTGATATAATAATAATAATAATAATAATAATAATAATAATAATAATAATAATAATAAGAGTAAATAAAACAATTTTAATATTTAGTTTAAATTTTCAAGAAATGCGTTGGTTGTTTGTTTATTTGAGTTTATCAAGGTCTGCCCGCGCCCATTGGCTGCATTATGGCTTGACCCCGCCGTGACGCCATCACGACTTAAATTGTGTTTAAATGCCATAAGTGACATGAGATAGAAGTGACAGCAATTCGCAGTCAAATCCAGACATTGGAAGACTTGAAGAAACAGAGTGAGATACAAGAAATCCGGGTGCGATACCCTAGCTCTTTGCGAAGAGACCTCTTGGTTCTTTAACGTGCTCGGTGTAAAGCACCAATACACGGGATACAACTTTCCTGGGTAGAACCAGTACTGAGTACACCACTTTCCCAACCACTACCCTTTAAATGCCAAGCGCCAGGCAAGGGAGCTACTTGTACCAGCTTTTAACGGCTTTCGGTATGACGCGGCCCGGGATCGAACCCACGACCTCCCGCTCCGTAGGCGGACGCTTAACCACAAGGCCACGGAGACGGTGAACATTTTAATATTTAGTTTAAATTTTCAAGAAATGCGTAAGTTTCAGCCAATATTTAGCTGCTGGTCATTAAACCAATCAAGACTGTATAATCAATAGCCAATCGTAACAGCGGGTTGCAGAAAGCGCGAGAATCGATATCAGCTGTGTCATTACATGAGCCAAATAGCAACAAGGACGAATACCCAACAACAATGAGGTAAGACTACGAGCTAGCATATTATAAGATATAATTGTTATTTATTTTTTGATGGGACACCGATTATTAGTTAGTTATTATGTGTATGAACCGTGCATAGGTATTTATAATTCGAACGTGAACCATTGAACAACCGGATAAATTTTAATTCTGATGAAATGTGGGTTTGGTATTTTAATTAAGGAACAGCATTGTGAGCTTAAAATATTTTTTAATTAGAATAAATGCACATCAGAATAAAGATGGCAATCTAAAAGGTTTGACATTTTGACATTAGACAATTTTTGGCTCGCTGGTACAATTTTGAGGGGAAACAAAATAATAAATATGTATGCCTTTATGAATTAATACAAGCTATGTATTGAATTTACTTTGATTAAATATTAGTTGGCATACATTGACAATTTTTCATAGAAATGTCATGTACAACACGGATTTATGTTTATGTATTATCATCACATCTGGGAATGGACTGGTTGAAATTTTTAGAGCTGCACTCTCTCAGATTGACCGTTTGACATAAAATATTTTGTCTCAGATTTAGCTAACTTTTGTATAAATTCCTTCAATTCAAGCACAAAGATCACAGTCAATTGCTAAAGAACTGCCAAAGATTACAGTTTTTAATGCTTTGAGAGTGCATTTTTAACAAGTCTAGACTTAGACATATATAGGTTGTGTCACATTTTCAAATGGTTTCTCTATCACGGGGTTTTCTAACTTCATGGTGATGAATTTGCCATATTGCTGTATTATATCAAATCTGCATTTCAAATGTCTGTACGCAACAAGCTTGTTGTGTCTGTATAATTTCTTTTTTCAGTGACCTGATGTCCGTGCGCAATTTGACCTAATGCCTGAAGCCAAGAAATCGCGAAATGGAACTCATATTAGTTGTGTTATGTTTTTTGGACGTTTGTTTTAACAGCCTGTATAAATTGTTGTTTGACAAGGCAGTGGAATTTAAATCATACAACATTTTATTTGAGCAAATGCCACAATGAAATGATTATGTTAAGGCAGATCTAGAATGACTTTAAACATTGATTACTCAAACATGATATTTTTAAATCTTATGAATTTATATAAATAGTAGTTTTTCCAATGTCTAGAAATAATGTTTTATAAAAAACAGCATGTATTTGTTATATCTTATCATTCGTGTCTAACACGGTCAAACCCTTTCTTTGTCCATCCCGTATAAGATCCGTACATTCATCCGTGTACGGGGTCCGTATTCCAATCCCGTACATGTTGCGTGTACGGGTCCGTATATCCATCCCGTACACGTTGCGTGTACGGAGTCTTATATCCATCCCGTACACGTTGCGTGTACGGGGTCCGTATATTCATCCCGTACACGTTGCGTGTACGGGGTCCGTATATCCATCCCGTACACGTTGCGTGTACGGGCTCCGTATATTCATCCCGTACATGTTCCGTGTACGGGTCCGTATATCCATCCCGTACACGGTGCGTGTACGGAGTCCTATATCCATCCCGTACACGTTGCGTGTACGGGGTCCGTATATTCATCCCGTACACGTTGCATGTACGGGGTCCGTATATTCATCCCGTACACGTTGCATGTACGGGGTCCGTATATCCATCCCGTACACGTTGCATGTACGGGGTCCGTATATCCATCCCGTACACGTTGCATGTACGGGGTCCGTATATCCATCCCGTATACGTTGCATGTACGGGGTCCGTATATCCATCCCGTACACGTTGCATGTACGGGGTCCGTTTATCCATCCCGTATACGTTGTATGACGTCCGTATATCCATCCCGTATATGTTGTATGACGTCCGTATATCCATCCCGTGCACGTTGAATGTACGGGGTCCGTTTATCCATCCCGTATACGTTGCATGCACGGGGTCCGTTTATCCATCCCGTATACGTTGCATGCACGGGGTCCGTACATCCATCCCGTACACGTTGCATGCACGGGGTCCGTTTATCCATCCCGTATACGTTGCATGCACGGGGTCCGTTTATCCATCCCGTATACGTTGTATGACGTCCGTATATCCATCCCGTATACGTTGTATGACGTCCGTATATCCATCCCGTGCACGTTGAATGTACGGGGTCCGTATATCCATTCCGTACACGTTGCATGCCCGGAGTCCGTTTATCCATCACGTATACGTTGTATGACGTCCGTATATCCATCCCGTATACGTTGTATGACGTCCGTATATCCATCCCGTGCACGTTGAATGTACGGGGTCCGTACATCCATCCCGTACACGTTGCATGTACGGGGTCAGTATATCCATCCCGTGCACGTTAAATGTACGGGGTCCGTTTATCCATCCCGTGCACGTTGCATGTACGGGGTCCGTATATCCATCCCGTGCACGTTGCATGTACGGGGTCCGTATATCCATCCCGTAATCGTTGCATGTACGGAGTCCGTACATCCATCCCGTACACGTTGCATGTACGGGGTCCGTATATCCATCCCGTACACGTTGCATGTACGGGGTCCGTACATCCATCCCGTACACGTTGCAAGAACGGGATCCGTATATCCATCCCGTACACGTTGCATGTACGGGGTCCGTACATCCATCCCGTACACGTTGCATGTACGGGGTCCGTATATCCATCCCGTACACGTTGCATGTACGGGGTCCGTATATCCATCCCGTGCACGTTGCATGTACGGGGTCCGTATATCCATCCCTTACACGTTGCATGTACGGGGTCCGTATATCCATCCCGTACACGTTGTATGTACGGGGTCCGTATATCCATCCCGTATACGTTGTATGACGTCCGTATATCCATCCCGTGCACGTTGAATGTACGGGTCCGAACATCCATCCCGTACACGTTGCATGTACGGGGTCCGTATATCCATCCTGTGCACGTTGCTTGTACGGGGTCCGTATATCCATTCCGTACACGTTGCATGCACGGGGTCCGTTTATCCATCCCGTATACGTTGTATGACGTCCGTACATCCATCCCGTATACGTTGTATGACGTCCTTATATCCATCCCGTGCACGTTGAATGTACGGGGTCCGTACATCCATCCCATACACGTTGAATGTACGGGGTCCGTATATCCATCCCGTGAACGTTGAATGTACGGGGTCCGTACATCCATCCCGTACACGTTCAAAGTACGGGGTCCGTACATCCATCCCGTACACGTTGAATGTACGGGGTCCGTACATCCATCCCGTGCACGTTGCATGTACGGGGTCCGTACATCCATCCCGTGCACGTTGCATGTACGGGGTCCGTATATCCATCCCGTGCACGTTGAATGTACGGGGTCAGTATATCCATCTCGTGCACGTTGCATGTACGGGGTCCGTATATCCATCCCATGCACGTTGCATGTACGGGGTCCGTACATCCATCCCGTGCACGTCGCATGTACGGGGTCCGTACATCCATCCCGTGCACGTTGAATGTCCGTATATCCATCCCATATACGTTGCATGTACTGGGTCCGTATATCCATCCCGTGCACGTTGCATGTACGGGGTCCGTATATCCCTCCCGTGCACGTTGCATGTACGGGGTCCGTACATCCATCCCGTGCACGTTGCATGTACGGGGTCCGTACAACCATCCCGTGCACGTTGCATGTACGGGGTCCGTACATCCATTCCGTACACGTTGCATGCACGGGGTCCGTTTATCCATCCCGTATACGTTGTATGACGTCCGTATATCCATCCCTTATACGTTGTATGACGTCCGTATATCCATCCCGTGCACGTTGCATGTACGGGGTCCGTATATCCATTCCGTACACGTTGCATGTACGTGGTCCGTACATCCATCCCGTACACGTTGCATTTACGGGGTCGGTATATCCATCCCGTGCACGTTGCATGTACGGGGTCCGTACATCCATCCCGTACACGTTGCATGTACGGGGTCCGTACATCCATCCCGTACACGTTGCATGTACGGGGTCCGTACATCCATCCCGTGCACGTTGCATGTACGGGGTCCGTACATTCATCCCGTACACGTTGCATGTACGTGGTCCGTATATCCATTCCGTGCACGTTGCATGTACGGGGTCCGTATATCCATATATATTTTGTCAAAACATTCTATGAATAAAATGTGTATTTTGTTGAAAAACACGCCAAATAACATAAAAATATTGCACATTTTTTTTCTCGAAATCAAAATATCTCCGTATATCCAAAGATACGGGAATGGATATACGGAAGTCCGTACACGTGGTGTTCCGTATACGTATTAATTAATATACGGGGTCCGTACATGTGGATATACGGGTCCGAACACGCTCGTATATTCAAGATGTACGGGACCGTTCTTTCCTGTATATTCAACCATTTTCCGTAGTGCTATAATTCAAGATTGAGAATGCCACTTCAGCCTGATAGTGTACATAAATTATAGTTGTTATACTTTGAATAAAGTCTTATACCTCATATCAGAGAGATGCATTTCATTTTTGCTGGACTTGAATTTTGCTCACTTCTTGCCTGATGCAAAATGGATTCATTAAAGCTGCACTCTCACAGATTGGACGTTTTGACAACGTTTTTATTTTTTGTCTTGAATGAGCCATTTTTTGCAAAAATCCATGGGAACCAGTTATACAAAACTACTGCCAAAAAATAGATCGCATATTTTTATATTTAAGTTTAAAAATTAATATTTTATGCATTTTTCTTAAACCGATAGTAACGGTTTAAACCGTACAACCTTAAAACATTACCTTTCGAACGGAAATATGAAAATTGTTATCTGATTTTTTGTCAGCAATTTAATATCATTGGTTTGCAGTTTTTTACGAAAAATGTGCTCTTTCCACAACAAAAAAATAAAAAAGTTGACAATGACAAACCTTTGTTATTGGTTAAATCTGCTGAGCTAGGAAATGTTTGATTGTCATAAACGTTAAACGCTAAAATGGCAATATTTAATATCTGAAGTTTGCCTATTTATATTGATATGTAAAGGGAAACTCATAAAATTGTATATGCTCAAGGGGCCAAATTGCTTTGTGTATAAAGTCATTTTGCCATAAAATGTACCATATAACATTTTCTGGAAAATGATCTCTAGTCAATGCTTTACTTGTCCGGTTGTTCAAAATAACTAAGCAATTTTCCTGGTTTTCACAACATTTAGCTATTTGTATTTGTTGAACAATTAAGTCGTTCGTTTTCCTACGATCACTCAGAAAGTGCAAATATAAGGCAAATTTGAGGTTGTGACTGCAAGAACATGAAGTGTGCACAAAATGTGTTAACCTGCACAATTTAATGCTTAATGCCATATCAGTCCAGGTTTCTTTGCTTGAAGAAAGGCATATTTTTACAAATTGCCTTTGTATTGCATACGCAAAGGAGCGTGGATGACAGTAAAACTGGAAATCCTGACACAGACTTTCCGACTGAGCTTAGTTTTTGTGTATATATGTTTGTAAAACTAATCAATTTTTCGTAGAAAAAATGAAGGGACCCAGAGGTCCCATGAATTTCTAGAAAAGTAACGGTGCCTACTTTCAAAGTGAATGAATTTTTCAGCAAAAACGTGATTTTTTATTGGTAATATTATGGCTTCGAAATAAATTTCAAGGAAATGAATTGCTGTCATATATGAGTAAAGCTAGAAGTGGCAGTTTTATTTTATTAATCCAAATTTTGCGTAATTACGTTGTAATTTATAGGGAAAATAATTACTAGTGTTAACCCAATCGTCTTTGTATTTGATCGAGTAATTTGCAAAATTCATTATAAAACCATAGGGGTCATGAATGCGAATCGTGAAAAAGATTCCGAGGAGACTGTGACATTTCAGAATCATTATTTAGGCTATTACATATTGACGGGAGATATGAAAGTGCTGCAGAAATGCAACATCAGAGCCAAAATAAGAGGTTTTAAAGGTACAGTTTAAATGAACTGTGATATTAAGGAACTATTTAGAAATTTTCCAGATTAGTGTTAGGTTCGTAGACGGTGCAATCGTTGAGGAAAGGAGGGATGTTATTGCATAACAATGTCGGACTAGCAAAGGTTGCAATAGCCTTAAACCATTAAGTTGAAGAAAAGGTATTTGCCTTAATTTCGAAAAGAGTGTTTCATAAAGTGTTTGCTTGGCAGATTTGATTTTATGGTTGGCGTGGTTGCGTATCGTCATATTATTTTACCACTGGTGGTCATTGTTTATGCGTCTACCTCTTCTACGTGGTATGCTATAACTAAATGTCAAGTGCCTTGATTGGGTCGAAGATGCACTCCCTATAATTCAAGATTGAGAATGCCACTTCAGCATGATAG
Source organism: Mya arenaria (assembly GCF_026914265.1). Classification (NCBI taxonomy): domain Eukaryota; kingdom Metazoa; phylum Mollusca; class Bivalvia; order Myida; family Myidae; genus Mya; species Mya arenaria. The sequence continues at coordinate 68,994,422 of NC_069131.1, read as the reverse complement.
TGTACATAAATTATAGTTGTTATACTTTGAATAAAGTCTTTTACCTCAAATCAGAGAGATACATTTCATTTTTGCTGGAATTGAATTTTGCTCACTTCTTGCCTGATGCAAAATGGATTCCTTAAAGCTGCACTCTCACAGATTGGACGTTTTGACAACGTTTTTATATTTTGTCTTGAATGAGCCATTTTTTGCAAAAATCTATGGGAATCAGTTAAACAAAACTACTGCCAAAAAATAGATCGCATATTTTTATATTTAAGTTTAAAAATTGATATTTTATGCATTTGTCTTAAACCGATAGTAACGGTTTAAACCGTACAGCCAGAAAACATTACCTTTCGAACGGAAATATGAACATCTCTTATCTGATTTTTTTGTCAGCAATCCTATATCATTGGTTTGCAGATATTTACGAAAAATGTGCTCTTTCCATAAAAAAAAATGAAAAAAAAGTTGACAATGACAAACCTTTGTTATTGGTTAAATCTGCTGAGCTAGGAAATGTTTAATTGTCATAAACGTTAAACGCTAAAATGGCAATATTTAATATCTGAAGTTTGCCTATTTAAATTTAAATGTAAAGGGAAACTCATAAAATTTTATATGCCCAAGAACGTTAGAACGTTTATTGTGTAACGTGCAGTGTGGCAGGGAGCGTTATTCTGTTGTAGAACGTCAGCATGACGGTTGGCTATGTACAGTGAAACGACGGGAACAATGATTTCATCACAATAGCGAACAGCATTTAGATTTCCACGTATTATTTTAAGTTCTGTTTTCCCTCTGTATGAAATCCCGCCCCATATCATAACACTTTCACCACGGTATCGATCACGTTGGATGACGTTAGCAGGATCCAGCCGTTCACCTTTGCGTCTCCATACACGCACCCTGCCATCTGCCCCTTGCAGATTAGACTTGGATTCGTCTGTGAAAACGATCCTGTTCCATTGCCGTCTTATCCAGCCAATCCGTTGGCGAGCCCAATTTAGACGTGCTGTACGGTGACGCGTACTCAGCGGAATGCCAACGTAAGGGCGACGAGCGCGAAGCTGTGCGTCCTTCAAACAATTTCATGCAGAGATCCTGTGGCAGTTCTCAATTGATATGCGATCTTCCGGGCAACCATAAAACGTCGATATGACGTCGCTATGTACCGATCTTCGCGTTGTGTCGTTTTACGAGGTCTGCCAGACCGCGGCCTGTCCTTAACGCTGCCTGTTTGAATGAATCGTTCTTGCAGACGAAAAATAGTCCGTTCGTGAACACGTTCGTGCGACGTCGGCTGCGCGTATACCGGCTTCCAGCAATCCTATTTCTGTTATATAATGATAAGCCTGGGCGACGTCCTATGATTGTTGTCGATATTTTGTGTCCAGATTATTTTAATGTAACCACTTGACTATTCATTTGATAAAATTGACGACAAAATGACCACGACGATTAACGTGTGCACGTGTACCACGTGAATTTCGAAAAAATAGCAAAACTCTTGTATGCAGTGGCAAATCAGGGATTAACCGATGTATTGATAATTAATACATCAACCATATGTTGTTAAGTTGTATTTACTGAAATTATTTTCATAATTGTTGACTTAGTTCAAAAATGAAAATACTGACTAATCTTTTTCTTCTGAGTATATATTGCATTGATAATGAACTAACTTATCCAGAAAGTGAGCCCTAGCATCACATTTTAAAGCAATATGTGATAATGAGACTAAGAATAAGTCAAAAAGAGATATATAACTAGCGTCAAGGTCACTTAATTACAAATGTTTGAATTGTTGACAAACGGGCATACGGGCTCAATATTTTGAATAGGTGATGGTTTATTAAATGCAAGACTACAATTTGCTGGTATAACAATATAGATTGAATACAAATATCAATTGTCAGTGTCATAGATTTGAATATGCATTTAAGTACAAGTATTTAATGCAAATTATGACATTGACATTTAGAAAACTTGATCTGTCCTTTCTTAAGGAGTATGACAGGCAGGAAAAAGCAGCTCAGAAGAGCCATTTTTCAGTATATGCTTAGATGTCAACGTTACGTTAGTAGGTATACAGGAAGTATCATTTTCCAGGAACATTCACATAGTTTTGAACTATTTCTTAGCACAGATTAAGCTGCAGAAGAGGAGGTCGACTGAGGTGGTTTAGGAACATGAACGTCACCGGAAAGGAGTAAAAGGTTGGACAACTAGGACTTTAATTTCAAACGGTTTAAAAAAAAAATTAAATCCTTTTGCTTGAATATGATTATAGCAGAACACACCGACCCTCGTTCAAAATGTGCCCTTTTCATGATTGTAGAAATACTACTGCATGTCTTTTAGCCTCCTTATGCTTTCATTAGCTTATATCCGATCCATAGTAGTTCAGCGGCAGAACATTAGTAAACTGTTTTTGTTCTGTATCAAGATAACTGTTTAGCATTTGGCGTATATTGTCTAGTAAAAACCGTTCATTTTCCTTCAGTCTGTTATTGATAGTTTTGACACAGTTTCCCAGTCCATAGTGTCTTTTGTTTGATTCGCTGTTCACCTAAATTGTTTCATCACCATATCGTTTGAGGTACAGACGCATACATTTCTTGAAATTAAACAAGTAAGCACCAAGTACATAATTGGGGTCACATGTTTTAAGAACAAAATGGTTAAACACAACAGCTTTTAAGAACTTACTATCTCATTCGCTTCGATTCTTTTAATATCCCCTTTTGACTTATGTTGGCCACATATAATGCCCTCTTTCATGATTGGAATCAACCGGAACAGAAGTCGATTTTATGCAATAAAATAATTAAGTTCTTAATGAGAAAGTTTTAAATGCTTAATTCCGTATCTAAATTCAAATATTGAAGACAGCTGTCCAATTTTTCGAAATTTCGCGGTTTATTCTGAAGTTTAAATATTTTAGTATCCTAGTAATAATGATCCCATGTACCTATGAATTTCAACGCTTTGAATACAAAAAATATAAGTCAGTATTCAAACATGCAAACACAAACTAATTTATCAATTTGTTTTGTCATATGTATGTTATTTAAATTGAACATGTACAGCATCTTATCCAGGAACATTCATACATCAACCCAACCCCAATTTGTCGTATTCAAATAGTTAATTAAACACATTCTTTATGTTATTTTGATACATTTGAAGGATGCAAATTCAATGAATATGATAACATTAACATAATAACAACAATATACAGAATTATATATAATTTAGCTAGAACACATGCTACACAACGAAAAAGGAAGACGAAAACAATGTACAATTTACTGTGTCTAGAGCTGTATGCATGAATACATTTTTGTTCTGGATAAAAGCAAAGAACAAACAAGATCTATACATGGCAGCACATAAGACTAACATAGCTCCCTCATGCTAACCTCGACGAGGTTTGTAAACGTAACAAACAATATCCACAAATGACAACAATAAGACTGACATAGCTGCATGAATAAATACATTTTTGTTCTGGATAACTTGTCAGACAGCTCGAAATCAAGATAGCCAAATTAATTTTGCGCTGCTCTCAATAACACCTTCAGAGAAAAAAGAGTCAAATATGAAATGTGTACTTATTTCATATCATCATTTCCATTTATCATATAAACATAACCATTATTTTAGCATATATCTCACATAATAAGGTATTACATAACATTTGGCACAATTGTTAAATTTAAGGGGCAAATAATATATATAAAAAAATATAAAAAGTGTATTTCTCTGAATATGAATTATTTGTTATCGCAATGTTCTATGAAGAAGAAAAATATTAAATCAACCTCATCTGTACAGAAAATGTGTTTGTTAAATGCTGAAATGTTGCTTATGTTGATCCCTCAAAATTTGGATGTCCTTTATGCGACACAATCATCTTCATTTTTCTTGCACATGAGCCATTCCTCCAACAATATCAGCAGTAAGATAAAGGGACCTTTCCCGCACACAGAAACGAATCCAGGGACTATAAAGAGAAATAATAAAGAACTGTTGTGCATGGGAATTCTTGAATTACTTAACAAGTACTTTAAATGAGGTGTTCCATTAAAATGTATGGGTTTAGTTAAATATTGGATAAAAGGTTTTGAAAATCAGTTTATTGTAACATTTGTTGTAGCTAGGCTATTTACACGTCTTTCACTGCATTACTTATATTTATATCATAAATAAGAAGGTAGCGTGTTGCAGCGTTGCATACTTTTAAACTGTATATAAATCAACATAATGTTGTAGTGTACATTTTATGTTTATCTACAATTTCCGTTTCCTTTCCTCACTAGTGTTTCTGTTTGTATTGCTATGGTTGCACAGCGTTCGCTTTGACACTGGAAGCTCGTGGCTACAAACCGAGGCCGCTTTATATCGAAATACGTTAAAGTATGGTACCAGTAGCTCCCTTGCCTAGCGCTCAGCATTAAAAGGGTAGTACTTGGAAAGTTGTGTTCATAATGCGGGTCTTACACAGGAAAGTTTTATCCCGTGTTATAAATCGAATACGCTAAAGAACCAAGATATTTGTTGGCAAACTATTTTCAATTATCTTGATTTGACTGTGAATCTCAGTAACTACTTACTCATAAATACATAGATTAAGTAATACTGGCGTCATAGCGGGGTCGAGCCATAATGCAGCCAATAGGCGTTGGCTAAGTAAACTCAAATAAACAAAATATCGTGTAGAAAACGGTTGTTAGATATTTGTTATCGATACCATGCCATGTTACCACGTAAGATAATAAGTGCTTGCATTTGTCCTCAATATTGTATTTTACTGCTACAAGACAAAATATACAACGCAACTATAACACAATTGGAATTGGTTAATGTTTGAGTAACTGCCAACCGCGTTCACTTGAACCAGTTTATCAACCTCAAACATGGCCAATTGCCCACAGAATCAGAACATAAGGGCTCACAACAGGAGGTCACATGTACTACGTGCGCGTATATACAACAGTTAGCTTTTTGTTTTCAAATATCGTTATCTACACAAGGAACGTTTTAAGACTATAAACGTACCTTCATGCAAAATATATAACATTGAAGCTTGTCATGTCCCAGTTTCAGTATAAAATGAAGAGTGTTTTGAATTTTTACAATTAAAGCACAGTATTGTTGTCGTCAAAATTTCTGTATGTTGATTCGTTGGACTGTCTGTGTGGCTGTTCATATGCCCTTTTGGTTTCACATTGATCTAACTGTATTTCTGAGTTTTGTTCTGAAATTAAAATAATAGCAAATATAACAGATTTTAATGAAAGTATACAGTACATAATCATATATTTGAGACAGGAGCTAAACACGCTGTTTCTTATGAACTGTATCTAAACAATACATATTTCAAGCATCAATATTATTAATACAAAATGTGTGTAAAACCAATATAAATTCAGATACCTATTGACTCAGACATTCGTATGTCCCACAGGTAGCAACCAGCGACTGAAGAAACATGCATAATGCCCAAAACTCCCGATAAAGCTGCGAGTGCAATATTTGTGGAAGAAGCAGTGTCAATTCGTATTTCTGAAATAGCATTGTTTGCATTAACCTGTAGAACAATACAATAAAAGATAGGGTTTATACTCGATTACATGTTAAAAGTAATACCGAATATTTATAAGAACATCACTTGTCGGATTAATTCATTTGTCACAACCCATGAACAAATAACATTATAATGTAACGTAAGGAAAAGTATTAATCACTCTAGCTATTCCTCGGGGAATATATTTGAAGAATTCCTTTACTCTTTAATTTGCTTAGCAACATTTGTAAATTATGTAATAAAGAAAATTTATTAACAAGTGAATTGAAAAGCTCAGTTATAAAAAAAGTGTATAAATCACCTACGATGGGACTATAATGTCATAAGTAATATGTTTCCTGTAAAAACAACGAATACTAACACCTCAAATAAATCTTGTAGTAATTTTGTTAAGACAGAATGTTTGCAGAGTACAATATACTTATGAGTATATAATGTTACTTCTAAAGACTCAGAGATTGATTCATATGTATCAAATTTTCAAATAGCAGCCTCAGCAACCTAATTAAGAAACACATAATAAAACAAATAGTATAGACGTTCTTTCAATAACACATGGGAGTAGGGGAACAGGCCCTATTGGTATTTACCCGTACCCGAAACCTTATATCTGCATCATACCCATTAAGACAATTCTTTACAGACCGAGACGTTTCCCCGCCATCAAGCATTTGTTATATTTGTTACAGAGTACGACACACTCAAAGTGTCATTATCTGCGGAATTTTAGGCGAGAAAACCTTTGTTTGTTTTTGCCTGTTAAAAATACATACCCAGATCCTTTTTTAAATGATTTTAAGTTTGTTGCAAAAGCCAAGGAAAGTGCACCGGATGCATAATTATTGAACATAAAACTAGTTGAAATAGTGTTGAAGCAGAGTACTCAGACATTACCGAGATAAACTGCATGCATAACTTCTTATCTTCGTCATCATTTTAAGCGGATTATTTTACCCTTTATAAATTTAGCTATATGATTATTTAATTGATATCTTCAGCCGTAAAAATGTGCACATGTAGATGGAACGTACCTGTACAAAATCTGCCTTCAAGATCATTAATGCAGCCATACAAACAGTCGCCATCAGTATTACAACTTGATTTTGTTTCTGTTTGCTGACAATTCTCAGGGCAATTGGTTTCACACATATTGCCAAAGAAATCTCCATTGCATCCAAGGGAACAATGACCAGTACTTTGTTCGCACTTTCTTCGATAGCATGATGACTTGCATGATTCATTGCAATACAAACCATGTGTAGTAAGATTTGTACATGAATCACATATTCCTGAATCTTGCTTACATGTTTCACACTTAGAACTACAATTGACGTCACACTTGTCTCCCCAAAAGCTGACTGCACAACCATTTATACATTTGCCGGTTTCAGGATAACACTGTCCATAAATACAGTTAGTACTGCAAGTAGTGCAACTACTATATTCATTCGGGTAAAATCCTGTGTTACACATTAAACACGTCCCATCTTGCTGTCTACATTTTAAACACCTATCGTCGATATTGGTACACTTCTGAAAACAATGTATGCCATGTAATCCATCGTCACATCCATTATAGCATGATCCGTCTTCTTTGCCACAGGACATTGTAGAACAACCAACACTGCATTCATGTTCACAATTGTCGCCATTTTTTCCTACAACACATTTGTCACAAAAGGTACCTGTAAAACGATCCGTACGGTGACAAGTTCAATTTCTATAACAATATCCATCGCTGCAACCCGTAGAACACATATCGTTGCATTGTTCGCCAGAATAACCAGTTATGCATTCAATGCATGATCCGTTTCTCATACAAGTTCCCTCCTTGCATCCGCTAGGACAACTGACGTTGCAGTTTGCTTCGTAATATCCTGCTACACATTCAATGCACAAGGAACCAGCAAATCCTGTTTTAGTGTGTTAACACAGCCATTTAAACAATAATCCATGTTTTTATCATATAATCCACATCCAGACTCCCCTCCTTCACAGCAAGCACAATGTCCATTAAAGTTTACCTCCTTCTCTTTTATTATCACCATAACTAAAAGGAATTGCATCAAATTCGAGAATATTCTGTAACAACTGCGTTCTTTTTATATTTAATATTTGATAAGAAGAAATTATTCATGTCACAATTAGGTGATCGATATGATACAAATACATACCTGCCGTACATCTCGCTAGGAAAAGTAGAGCAAATATACTCAATATCATCCTGTCTGGGTAATGTTTTCTGTCAATCACAAAATACAGTTGAACATACATGAGCTTACCTTCATTTATGTGCAATATCCGTCCTTGTTATTATATAAATATATTGAAAGCCATTTATGTAGCATTTAGTGAATTTCATAAAAACGTATTCACTGGAGTCGTTGGTTGATCATTTTATGTAACATTTGATGAAGCATATGTATTTTTCGTTTACAAAGATTTACTTGATAAAGTCCAATATACGAAATAACTGTATTCAAAGTTTGATTACCAATAATATAATATCATTTCTGATAAGATAAAATAAATCAAAACAAATACTTCTACTCATAATTAACATAGACACCATAATTGGTCTTTATTATCTAAAAGTACGTAAATGCATGCAAGCCATATGAGGAAGTGTTTAGATTGTTAACATTTAGATGATTACATTGGACAATTAGAAATCATATCAATATTGATTGAGATAATCCACCATCTTTCCATATCAAAGGTATATAATTAGTGTATGTGTGTGCGTGTGTGTGTGCGTGTGCGTGTTTGTGTGTGTGTGTGTGTGTGTGTGTGTGTGTGTGTGTGTGTGCGTGTGTGTGTGTGTGTGTGTGTGCGCGCGCGCAGATTGAAGACATTTTATGTTAAAGTTATCTTATGCTTCGAAATATGAATAAAACCTTACTTAAAAACATTATATAGTACAATGCCTTTATTGATCTTATAACTTACTCGTGACATATATATCCTTAATAATGGAAATTCTACAACGTATCTATAATAAGCAGAGTGTATATACTATGTTAAGACAACAGCATTTTTAAATACCAGTTAACAATAAGAAATTTTTACTAGACAAACTTTCATCGATTAGGCACTTGCATTAACTAAAATCAAACTTCAAAAAGAAAATGTGTTTACTTTTAAATCATTCCTCAATTTAAGAAATATTACATCAGTAACAAAAAACATACCAATTAGACAAACAATCCAAATGGAGAGACACTAACCTATGTTTAAACGTAATGAGTGTAACGACTGTCACAAACTATTTCACAAACAGGAAGAAAATATCGCAAACATCCTTTAAGAGGTTGTTTTCCGCTTGACATCTGTTGAATAGAACACTGAAACATAATACAACAATTTAATTATTTTCAAAGGTGTATTCCTGGTACTGTATGCCTCATGGGTTATTATGGTTTGTATTTAATAACTGCATAATTATTGCACAGGACAAGATATTAATAGTGACTATTCATGTTGCTGTTGTGTTATTTTAAACATATTTATGTATCAACGTATACATACATCACATTTTAGAATACATACAAAAACAAGATCGAGATGATTATGATTTCATGATTATTGCCTGACTAGTAATAACGCCTCCCATCAGTCGAGTGATCAATGTTATAAACGACCGCTTTAGCATGAATGACAATTTTAAATTACAATGGTGGGGGTGAAGTTAATACGTTAATACTCCATGTGAACTACATTATGCACATTAGCAATCACAAAATTGAACTATAAATCCCTTACATTTTACAACGTTAATCCGAAGTCGTCGAGACTCAGATTAAACTTGTGATTAACTAAATGTTGGATTAACATTTTAATGAATTAGGTTCTTGGGTTCAGCTTGGAAATATGCACACTAAAACAGGAGAATAAATATTCTGGACAAAGCTCTAACTGAACTTAGTCAGCCAGATAACTACACATTTTAGAACAATTTCCTAGAATATTCGCCTGCGTGGACAACTGCCAACTACAAATACAGGATTATTGGAGAGTATTTTTGCGATTTTGGAAAATTAGTTGTCTCCCCTGCCTCCTGCATAATCGTATAACCGTTATTTTGTCGTCTTTGTTTCTCATGGTATGTATGAAGTGTATTGGAAGAAAAAAACAATAATTATTGCCGACAATACACGTGCAGACGACAAAAACAAATAATGTCACATAATTATTATGCTGGAGAAGCAATATTTTAGAGAACTACGGACGTGCAGAACCTGACACACTTTTCAAGGTGTGTTACAAAATAATCCTTTGATAAATCTACTTATACTAAATATATCTAACCGGAAACAAATTAAAACAATAGAATATAATGCAAATTATCTTAGTTCAACAAGTACACTTTAACAAAGGACCTAAACTATTTATCGACTTAATCTTCCTTATAGCTTGTGGTTACTCTTTCTACAATCAATATCCACCTAAAGTTTTTCGTATCCTACTTCTTGACATTTAGGTAGAAAAAATAAACGATATATATTGACAAATGTAGATGTTATATTGACACTTAATGATTTAGTCACTCTAAACCTAATGCTTTACATATATTCTGAACGAGCATGAATTAAATAATTTGTCATGTAGTAAAAGTGTGTTTAAGAAGATACCTTAAAGCATGACAGAGAGTTATTGAAATAAGTGAAACGCTCCGTACCAATATGGGTACTTGAATCTGAAAATAAAACAAATCTAGTAAGTTTCTTTTGGGTAAACTTCACATTGTTTCACAATTATTTAGAAATATAGTGAAACCAAACAGTTGAGGCATAGTCGGAATTGCACTTAATAAGGGAAATAACCAGCAACTTCTTTGAATGTTTTGTAAAGAAATCACGTTTTCTAAATGGAAACCTGAATATTTCATCTTGAAGCTTTCTTCATAACAGACATAACCATCCTATCAAAGCATAAACTCTAATCAATGTCTGAATCTAATAATTTAGCAGAATCCTTAGACTCAATGGAATGACCTTTACAAGTGACGTGAAGATTTCCCTGAGATTTAAGCCTATGACAACAAGGTGAACACTCAATTAATACTGTGCGGTATTTATCCGCAAGGTTGTAAAAGAAACATCAGGCCCATAATACTTCCGTCTTTGAGTTTATGTGAAGACGAAAACAAATAAAACTCTCAAACATGGTACAAATTGCCAAAGACAAGCATTCGTATGTGTTGCATTATGTCGGTAGCTTTTGAGTTAATAATTCTGGAGTCATACCCTAATTATGTTTGAAAAAAGATTGGGGAAAAGAATGATATATACGTTACGCAAACTTAAAATCGTCTGGACGGACAATAACAGTCAGTTAATGAATGAAAAATGTCTTAATAAAAAGGTTGTAACGTCTACTCCTGCATCAAAAACAGAAATCTACAATTCGTACAAACAATGGAGAAGTACCGGTCCATCTTTCTGTTTATTTCCTATATTCTCCACATCATTTAGAAAGGCGAGGAAGTGTTCAATAGATCGAGGGATATTCTTCATTTCATCCCATTTAGTCAACTGCATATGCGAGATAACTGTCTCAGAAGGGTGCTGAATGTTGGAAGAAGTTCATACGACATCAGTTAATGTAATGTTCATTTTATGTGATTTTGAGTATATTTGGCGTTTTTAATTCGCATTCGACTGCAATTAATATTGTTACTTGTATGCCGTGTTTTTGTTCAAATCGAAACTGTTCCCCATCATCTGAGGGATATCAATAATAAATGTTGAACACGCAATGATGATATTGTTACAATTGTATTACTCATATTACCCCTGTCGCTCTTTTATGTCGTATCGTAAGGTTTCTCATTGCATAATGTGGTTTCCTTGTTTAACGTGAACAGCTGACTTTAAATGACCCATCCCTATCGCCTGCATGTTTTCCGCCGGGTAATATATTCCAACATTATGTTAATAAACAATGTAATAAAATATCACTGATATTATTCAGTTTTCAACATCTTGATTTGGCTTCAAAGTTTCAAACCTTAAAATATGCACATAATGTGTGAAGCATTTACCCGTTTCTTGTCCATATCAGGTTTTAAAATTGACAATACATCAACAGTTTTCTTGGTCAACCAATATCAAAAGGTCAATAACGGTTTCTGGCAACGGGGTCTGTGCAACTAGAAAACAAGAGGAAAGTATTTATCCTACTTTTCTTACTGTGCATGTAAGACGAAATGCTATTATGATAACATATGAAATACAATAATGTGAATAGTCCTAGGTCTTCACCGTATGTAGAACGACATCGAGTAAACAAAGATTAAATATTTCTGTACTCATCGTTCAACTTTACAGTCAATTCATATTAGGAATAAATATCCACTAGAAAACTACTCAGATGATAAAAATATCAAGCAAAGAAAATGATTTGAAATGCTAGTGTTCATATATGTCACACTACTAACTTGCACAGGTCAGATATTATGATGTATCCGGGCCTCTAATCTCAGCTGGTAGAGTGTCTGACTTGCAAGCGGGGAATCCTGGTTCGATCCCATATATGGCTGCATACTTTTCTGAGCATGTGGCGTATATTGATTTCAAACACAATAGCCAAGATTGACGTAAAATATTGTTACAAGTCAGCTCATCATTTAGTTAATATGCATATGAAAGCTTCAATACATACAGTTGAATCCTTTTATTAACAACTTGCACAAACAAATTATTGTTATTCTTTTATTTTTTGGAAATTAATACACGAAAGAAATATTTATTAACATGAATGTAAACAGCATTGATGTAATCAATCGATCCCGTTGTTAACCCAAGGTAGACTCTGGTATCATTATCTGCAAGCAAACGCCTTTATGCGCCTTTTGTTTTATCACTTAATATGCCCAATATGTTTACCTTGTATTGTCGTATAGGTTCAAAAAATGTTTGTTAAGATCAAATTTTATGTAAATAAACTAAATACTACCGAGATACGGGCTCATATTTCACGATGCGTATTTGTTTTTCATGCTATTACCATGTAAATCATCTTACATGTTTACAATTTAAAACTAAAAGGAAGAAGGAAATATTCACCCGGTATGTCTGGATTGGCTCGATTTTTAGCCAAGTGCTGTTTGTTTCTTTCGACTATGTCTGCTTCCTGTTTCGATCGCTATTCAACGGTGTTTTGAAGTTGCTGTAAACGATTTGAATGCGTAATTGTTTTGCTAATGAAGAGCTTTAAAATTATTACTTCCGATGGGTATACTTTTTCTTCTTGTCCATATTAACATAATGTTTTAAAGACTATCGTATCTAACAATAAACTGCAAACATCGCATAGCATGAATCAAAAAGTAATAAAAGCTCCAAATAAAAATCAAGTTAGAGCACCTAAATATTATAATATAAACCAACCTGAAAGTGCGTGTTTAAATCAGCTCTTAATGTTGTCTTCATATATTGTTGAAATTATTTTGCCCTAACCAGTTTGCAATTGAAAGTCAGGGAATACATAACTGTCTTGTGGAGACATTGGTACTGCTCCTACAGTACAATAGTATTAAAATACAAATGTGGTAGTTAAACACCTGTCATGGTGTTACAAGTAAATTTAATAATTCCTTTTCACTTAGCAAATGCAGGAATATACTCACTTTAAGGCACTTTAGAACACTATTTGGACCTCAGTGTTTTTTTGGAATTCAAAGAATATGTGTACGCAAGCCATAAAACGCCATTTAAGAAAACGCTAGCTAGCATGCTAATGTTTATGTTTGTTTGTGTGTTTGGCGTATTTAAGAAGTAAGCATAGATATGGCGAAACAATTTATTATGCCAGGGTCTGTATCATGTTCGGCCTGTTCTGCCGCGTATAGGCCACACATACAGGGATATCAACTGCTTGTTCCGCTTCACCCTCCTTCGTCAGAATGTCAATAGCATTGTACATGCCCGTTCGTCCTACACCAGCACTGTTAAGATCGATCTTAGATAAATATCTAAATATATATATATTGATCTTAATTTGCATAACAACGACTAGTTTTCACTCCATGTACCTACATTCTGAATATGTTTAAAGATCTTCAAATTGAAATATCATGAGCTTATTACAATAAATGAAATAATGATATAATGGCAAAAATAACATCGAACATTTTCTTCTTATGTGTGCAACTTACGACTTTACTTATAACGGCAGACCCAACATCATCACAACAATATACCGGCAGTAACCTAAAGTAGGCCTTTAATATATTGTTGGTGTATTCAGTTTTTTTTTCAGAGGACTTCAAGTATACAAAAACATCTGAATGGGAGTAATAATAATATTAAAACTATGTCACCAATTTCATTTTAAATGCACCCACGCGGTTTAGAATACGATTTGAATTTATTCTTCTATAGAAACATATTTGTAAAGTTTATATATAAATGTTTTTTAAGTGTTATGTTTACCGAAACTTTTATGCATTACATGCTGAGCAGTTTTGACTGTCATTGGTCTCTTTCTTTAATATACGGCTGTTGTAAATTTGAATTCATTAAAACATGATATTTGAGTTACAGTTACAATTTAAAAAATAGTTCTACTTTCATTATTTATAGTTAGTAATTGCAATATGCAGTACTAAAGTGTACAGTGAATTTATTTCGCCGTCTTTTTTATGTTATGAGTACAGAAAGGTTAGGTGGCGTTTATTTGTACAAAAACAATTGCATTAAGAAAGCTGAATACATACAGGATACTTCGGTATGTTTTGTTATTGTGTTCGTATTATTGTCTTCATGTCAAAATGTATGCTGATATGTATCACGCAAACAGTTTAAATTAACAATGGTTATATCATTTTAATACATAGGAGGTATGTCAAACAAATACAATGCAGGGATATCTTCATACCCTTGTTATTGTTAGTGCTCTCCTTGCATACATTTCCTCCGAATGACAAGTGATTCCGAACTCGCAATACATCTTGTTAGAACAAACGTTTGGCCAGTACTGCTCACATTTAGTTGTATATAAGAACATTGACATAAATAGGTAGTAAATTATTTATGATTTAATATTGTATAATTTAGGTACGTACATTAATATAATTTCATAAACGTGCATCAATTCAAAGCTTTAGTTTGTAGTTAAAAACGTCATGATATGAAAATGTATCCTCAGTGACAGACGTGCGATCATTAGATACATGATTATGTAACCTCAGTGACAGACGTGCGATCATTAGATACATGATTATGTAACCTCAGTGACAGACGTGCGATCATTAGATACATGAAAATGTATCCTCAGTGACAGACGTGCGATCATTAGATACATGATTATGTAACCTCAGTGACAGACGTGCGCTCATTAGATACATGATAATGTATCCCCAGTGACAGACGTGCGCTCATTAGATACATGATAATGTATCCCCAGTGACAAACGTGCGCTCATTAGATACATGACAATGTATCCCCAGTGACAGACGTGCGCTCATTAGATACATGATAATGTATCCTCAGTGACAGACGTGCGCTCATTAGATACATGATAATGTAACCTCAGTGACAGACGTGCGCTCATTAGATACATGATAATGTATCCCCAGTGACAAACGTGCGCTCATTAGATACATGACAATGTATCCCCAGTGACAGACGTGCGCTCATAAGATACATAAAATAAAAGAATATCTTCATTATTTTAGATGTGAAAAGTCAAATTTGTTCGATTGTTTATGAAGGATACAATCATCTTTGATATTTTACAAAATTACCTGTATTTATTTTCGGTTCAAATGCATATTGCATATATTATTTACATATTTTCAATGAAATAATGACGGTGTTTGACTATTGTTGTTGACTTAAGAAGTGACGTTGTTATCTAATTACACTGAACAATCCACCGCTATTTCACCTTAACTGTCTGGTTCACTATTTAAAGTCTAAAAAATGGCGGTATCTGAAAACTATACAAAAAACATTTATACACTGTAACGATCGACTATGAAAGTAATATTTGTTTTACTTATTAAACGAAGTGGACTATTGGTCCGAAATGACACTTTCCATGTTGATCAGAGATAAATTACGGTTAAACTACGATAACCGAATGACGTAATTATAGTTTAACTAGACATATTTTGTTTAAGGTTGGTTGGTTCAATCAAGTCGACTACAGTTGTCGCGAAACGTCAGCCATTGAAACCATTGATTACTTATGTGAAAATCTACAGAAACAAGCCCCGTAGCTAAAAGTTAAAACATAAACCCCGTTTAATGGTACAGGATAAACGCCAAGACATAGAACACAAAAACAACCAACAAATCACATACGAGAAACATGGAGCAACAGCACAAAACTCCACTAGCAGCACAGTGCATATATACTATATAACAAACTATGTATGTTTATCAAGGATTGTTAGGTACCGCCTTGGAACGGTCAGTAAAATGTAAATTTACTGGGGTTTTGAACCAGTTTACGTGCAGAAACCTCACTCTCATTCCAACAATTCCGTATGAGACAAACCACTGTTTTCTTTCATGTTTTCTATCAGTAATTATAGGGAATCGTCAATGCCATCTGCACGAAGCATAAATGAGACCTTAATGCCATAAGAGATAAAACGATTTGGGATGTCGCAGAAAACCAAGCTAATCAGATTGAGTCCTAGATATATACAAGCTGATTAACACTAAAGTCCATGAGAATAAAGTCAGAATGAAATTGGTTGACCACTTGTTATGACTAAAGTAGTTAATCACTTAACCGTAACGTAATGAGTATAAAAAAAGGTTTCGGAGAGGCCGTGGAATTTCAGTTGCATTATCCCTTAGAACATGATTGTTGACATAATTTGGTCCGGTTGCTTTGCCAGTTAATTATCTTAGTCAGTGTAATATCGAAAACTATATTTCACCGAGTGAGCATCAAAATGTATATCTAACGATTGGCAAAGCTATGAGTGGAATTCTAACTGTTGGTGTTGACGAGATATGTTGCTATCTTACACTGAAACAAACATTTATTTTTTATTTTTTTTGTTATTAAATGCCTGAAATTGAAATTCAAAGTCACAAAATTACACTGTATTTTTTTAGGAAAATACGCGAATTTGTATGCAAACTTAAAGTCACGTCCTTAAAATCAGTTACAAGTCATGTGTACGCTGACGTTTGATTTGGATCCGAGAGCTGGCTTAGTTTAAAAAATTGACAAAATTAAATTTATTTCACTGTCAAATATGTATGTACCAGCGGAAAGCATAACAATTATAGTAACTTCGAAGTATATTGCGTATGATTTAATTTAGTGTTAATCGTATATTATCACCTATCGTAAACAGGAATGGTATTGGAGTCTTTGTCATAAGGTGAGGAGCACACCGTGAAACGTGCTTTGTTTCTAAAAATATTTAGTAAGGTGTGCAGGCAATTAACAAGTAACCATTATACGGTATTTTAATCGACAGAAGCTAAAATCTAAAAAAAGTCAAAAGTAATATATTGGGTTTCTTATATAACTGGTTTTTATGGATTTTCGCAAAGTGTGGCTCGTTCGAAGACAAAAAAAATATAAAAAGGTGTCAAAACGTTCAATCTGTGAGACTGCAGCTTTAAGGGAGAATGTAGTTGACATAGGACAAAAATATGTGTATAATGGAAGTCCATAAGAAGACTACAGTCAGGTATGTACAGTTGGTATGAATGTATAATCATATGAAAAGGTAATATGCGGCTACTATATTACGTTAAGACAAAACTCGAATCAGAATTGTTTTTCAAGGGCAATTGATATATAAACTAAACTATTATACGATTTAAACATGTACGAATGACAGATGCATGTCAAAACGACACTGTCTTACAACGTAATGTTTCGCGAATGTATTCGACTGGCATAATCGGAACTGATATGTAAATTTGAAATAATGTTCAGTTCCCTTAAGTCAGCAGACAAACTGTGGAAAAACAGGCGAAACGAGTTCAGTGCATTTATGTGTTAATATAGATACAAATGTTGACGCCCAACTGATAGAAGAATAGTACAGTATATACCTTTAACACCTTTTCGTGCACGCTTGAATATTTTTCATCCCTTATTACAAGTAGGAAGAAGACAAACAAACTGCATAAGTAGCATAAACTTATCTTATACAATACTGTTAAAGAAAAGGGAAACTAATGTTCAAGAACAAACACAGTAACCTAAAATGTAATCAAGATCCTTTCCAAAGACACATTGATCTATGTCAAAGAACACCAATCAAAAGAAACAGCCAACAGTTACATATCTTGTAACATAATACTCGTGGGTAAATGTCGAGGTAAACTTTGAAGCCTTGTATATTGTATGTGTCCACAATACAGGAACATTGTAAATGTGTTAATCAAGTACGATCCAAGTTTTGCTTTTTCATTGCATTATTGTTATTGTCAAAAGAACTTTCAACATAAAATACGTTTATATCTGAAAAATGAAGCACGGGCTATTGATAAGCCTCATAACTACAGAGAACTACAGACGACAATTATTGGGCACGTGGGGTATATTTGCAATTTAATATCAACATGGAAATTTGAAAAGGAATTGTAACAACTCTGACATCTCTATAATTCTAAGTATAAGCTTTAAGGAAGTCAGTTACTTGTAAAACGTTTGATTTCTTTGATGAATTCAACAGGGCTGGGAAAAGAAAGTCAACACATCTAAAGAATGTGATGCATCCCAAAGCTGTCACCATTTTGATAGGTTGATTTGTGTGTGTATAAAATGACGACTGCAATAAATAAGGTTCCCTGTGAGGAGACATAAATAGACCAACATGACGAAAAAAAAAATGTAATTGTGAATCATAGAAATTGTCCAAATGAAGTGATTATCAGATGGCTCAATAAAAATCGATATGATATTTCATAACCGCTAATCATTACAATTACTTAAGAAATGAATTGCGGTGTTGATGTCATTATCTGGGTATGAACGCAATTGGGCCGGTCAAAGTGTGGTGGAGTCCGAAGGACCCCACGCGTACTTTGACCAGCCCAATTGCGCTCATATCCCCGATAATGACATCACCCCCGAAAGTTTTTTCTTATATTTACACCAATAATTCATTATTTCATTCAAGAAATGTTAAAAAAATACTTAATATCATTTAAGAAAACTTTTCAGTAATCCTTTCTTACCCATTCTGTAAATAGAACGACCTGACTGTACCCGGAAACATTTTTTCAAATGACGTCACAATAACGCGGGAAAAGATCAATCACTTGAAATCACTTTTAAACGTAAAATTGAAACACTTATTGCAACAATACATTTAAAATATAATAAATTAACACTTTCCAAAATGTGATTTATATTTTCAGGGACCTGCTGAAACATTACAAACATTAACAAGATCAATAGTGTTTATGTATATTGTTATGTGATAAATTGCGATCCAAAACCTATCCGAAAATGTTGCGTTCATCGATTGATAAACGCAATTGCCGAAAGGCAGTTTATTTAAGGAATGGATGTTGAGGTGTAAATATTTGTCTAAAATCCGTGGTAGGGCGGCAATCCTGCATATAAAGCTCTTGTGGATAGAGCCCTTGTTTTTCATTAACGTAATAAGTACTCATAAAATTAATATCAAATGCGAATCAAACCCGTAAGGTTGTAGATCCCACTTCTTTAGGAACAGAAACATAATAATATCATCATCAAACGGGATGCTACCCAAACATTCTCCACATGCATACTACCCTAAAATTAGTAATACACTCATGCGTACCAAACCACTGATGATATAATACCTCTTCCTTTAGGTGCATACTTCTCACGCAAATAATATTATATTCTTGAGTACAAAACACCTTATAATGTAACCTCACCCCTTCAGGAAAACAACACTCCCACAAGCAATATCCAGGCCACCGTTCGTCGCCCTTGTGAAAGTAGCAATCCTCATTTACGTAAAGAATAGTCCATTATTTAGATCACCGACCTAAGAAACAAACCCTAGACAATAAAAGACCATATTCGTAGCACGTGTATAACTGCTACAATTACAATATCAATCATTTGAGGATATAGCCCACCATCCCCTCCTGTACGAACATAATACTAACACACAATATCTCCATGGATACTAAATTCTTTCGGATTTCGCTTCCTCTATTTCTTCCAGTCCAAAAATTAATCTTCCAAGCATACCAACATTACTGACCGTTTTTTTTTGGCAGAAAACGCGTTGCAACTGCGGGAAAGATCGCGGCGATGTATTTCGTGGTAGCCAACGTGGTCGTTCGCGTCATCGCCGCATTCATCTGCCGCTTTAGCGTATGACTTCCGAAACATACAAGCGGCGGGTCGCCGCGATGCGACCTACCGCGATATGCAGGTATTCAACAGGTATAGGTGGTACAAATAGAAAAACATTAACAATTAACAATTTTACTCAATATAATAATTATTCACATTCACACAAGTTTAACGATGAAATTCAAAATTTAGATTGTTTCGAACAAGGTGACAATGCACACTTTTCAGGGATAAAACTATGTTTTGAGTACGAACGAAGAGTTGTAAATTAAGGGTCGATTTGTTTGAGTTTAATAAAATTGACTTGAATAATAGATCAAGTTAGGACGGAACAAAGAAAGGGCCTTCATTTCCCCAGCGTATAGTGAAAATCAAATTAAAAGGATAGTATCCGCGGTCAGGAAAAAAACACGGCGATGTGCAAAATATGCACAAAAAAAACGCGTGGTTGGTAAAGTATTATGGACATATATAGTACCAATCTCTTCCCTTTCTTTTTTCTACTCCTGCGTACCAAATGATTGAGAATTTACCTACCCTCTTGTAAATACGTTATAGACCAAATATGAATATTCTTATCTTGCTTTCCAATACCTTAAGGATGAACCCCCCTCCTTTACATAGCGTTATGACCATACGTACTATTTTAAACTCAAAAACTAAATCTCGCATAATGACCACATCTTACGGCATACTAAGGTTACACTTAAACTGTATTCTGAATTATGTGTACGTGGCTCGTGTTGCCACTAAGACATATCCTGAGATGTAATACATGGGTTTGTGTTCAACTATCTAATACCCAATGTGTGACATATTTGTGAAAGCTAATGTAAAGCGCTTGACGTATGTGTGATATTAATAGCCAAAACAAAGACTATGTACTACGCCCTGTTCTTTTTTCTTCTTCTGCAAAAAAGAGGTTGTATAATGTCATCATTACATCTGTTCTACAATGATAATTCTAAATCCTTCTACAACTTCTACTACTATTACACTACCACAACTACTACTACTACTGCCATTACTACCACTACTACTACTACTACTACTACTACTACTACTACTACTACTACTACTACTTCTACTTCTACTACTACTACTACTACTACTACTACTACTACTACTACTACTACTACTTCTACTTCTACTTCTACTACTACTACTACTACTACTACTACTACTACTTCTTCTTCTAACTCTACTACTACTACTACTACTACTACTACAACTACTACTACTACTACTACTACTACTACTACTACTACTACTACTACTACTACTACTACTACTACTACTACTACTACTACTACTACTACTACTTCTACTTCTACTTCTACTACTACTACTACTACTACTACTACTACTACTACTACTACTACTACTACTACTACTACTACTACTACTACTACTACTACTACTACTACTACTACTACTACTACTACTACTACTACTACTACCTCAACTACTACTACTACTACTACTACTACTACTACTACTACTACTACTACTACTACTACTACTACTACTACTACTACTACTACTACTACTACTACTACTACTACTACTACTACTACTACTACTACTACTACTACTACTACTACTACTTCTACTACTACTACGACCTCAACTACTACCTCAACTACTACTACTACTACTACTACTACTACTACTACTACTACTACTACTACTACTATTACTACTACTACTTCTACTACTACTACTACTACTACTACTACTACTACTACTACTACTACTACTACTACTACTACTACTACTACTACTACTACTACTACTACTACTACTACTACTACTACTTCTACTACTACTACTACTACTACTACTACTACTACTACTACTACTACTACTACTACTACTACTACTACTACTACTTCTACTACTATAACTACTTTTACTACTATTACTACTATTACTACTATATCATGGTAGTATAAACCTTAGCGACAGATGTTAAATCCATTCCTATTTCTATACATTTACAACCTTGATAATTGGTGATGTTAATGCTAAGTTCTAGAATCGCGATATTCTAGATATTATTTCTGCCCAACAGATATATAAATAAATAGACATAAATCACATCTCGGTAATTTTTAAAAACATTTATTTTCATAAAATCAAGAGGAAATATCAAGATATTCCTTAACGATTTAAATGGGATATTAACTTCTTCATTCTAAATATAATTGACGTAAGATAGTTGATTGGTACAAAAGAGCTCCAGCCCTAAACGCTGCTATTTTTGAAACATATCGTAAAGTTTAATTAATTTAAATATCTAAATAACAGTATATATCTTCTATGTCCACAGTATCAACTACTTCACAGTATCTTAGATTTCTGTCAATGCGATTTCTTCCATATCGCCCAGTCTCAATTCTTAGACTGTGACGAGTTAATATGGTTCAATTGCTCCGGTAACCTTCTATTAAATGGAGCAGGAGGGAAGTGTTTAATTTGTTTGTAGTTGCTTCGAATATTTACGGTCGGTTGATTTCTATAGTGTATGTTCTGTATGGATTTTACTTAAAATGTAAACGATTTTTCGCATTTCCGTAAAGGGTTGTATTTACAAACAGTTGCTGTGTAATGCTTGTTCATATATTATTGACAACGATCAGGAGCTGAAGAAGGACAGCGAGCTTTACTATACGCCTCTTTGACTTATAACCGAATGCATTTATGAGGATTTATATGCCTGTCGAAAACAATTATAAAACTAATTCCAAAAAGAACCAGTAAAGGGCTATAAATTGAATTCAGGATAATATGGAGAGCTGAAGAAGGTCAGCGAGCTTTCCTATACACTGCTTTGTCTGAATGCATTTATCATAAACTATATGACTGTCAATTTGTTTTATAAAATAAAGAGTTCAAAATAATCCAATCAAGGGCCATAATATGAATTTAGGATAATATGGAGTTGTCTTGAATAAATATGTGACTGCCGTGAGCAGTGTGAAGTGTGAAGTTCTTTGGATAATCGGGCTTTGAGGTCCGACTAAAACCCCAAGACGCCCTATAACTTAAAACCAAACTTTCATAGTAGATCGAGGACCATAGAATGTATTTATGGTTAAATGTAGTTTTGTTACCTAATTGTAAGATGGCCATCACCATTCGTGTGAATGACGAATTAAGGGTATACCAATTATACGTGCAAGTCCAAACTTGCTCTAAAACTAAAAGTATAAATGCCAACTTTCACTTTAACTCCGACGTCGACGGGAACGCAGACGTGTACAGTCCTCCTTATTCGTCGAATAATTTAGCTACAAATATGTCATAAAAGTATAATGAATAATAACATTTGAATAAGGTTTTTATTTTTCTTAATGAATAATGATTGAATTAATCATATCTTACAATTAGGCGATTGCCAGTGACAATACTTCTATACATTTGTACTGTGTGTTGTCTTATAACCACATTGATTACAGCTTTAATCGAACTTTCGCTGTGTATATTTCATCCATCTTGAAGGCATCTGAAATTTAAAAGTCGAGTGTATTCATACAAACAGTTTTTGTTCACGCCTGTTTATTTTGTAAGAAAGGTATATGCTCGGTACCTTACATCCTCTTCGTTGGGCGCCAGTGTTGCTTTTTGAGTTATTCTAGGTTAAATGATAAAATAAGTCCTAAGCTAGGGTGGGCTAGTATGTTCAGATGACCATATATAGCATTAAATAGTTCAGAAAACAAAAGCAATGTTCATCTTTATCTCTGTTTTCAATTCTCAAACATATACCAATGTTTACATAATATGAGCGTCTGATTTATGGAACCAAACACTCCCCTCGTTCTCCCACGGGGACCTCTGTTATCTATGCATGTCACCAACAAAAGTGTATGAAAAATCCAGTAGAACAATCAAGTTTTGTTTTAAAACAAAGTAAAAGCAACATGTCTGTAGAGTTTGATAGGGCACAACAAACAAGCAAGGTTGGGATTTCCCGCTTCTTTAACAAAAGGCAAAGGAGAATACTATGATAAACCTTCTGCATGTCCAAGCTACTCAATATCCCCCTTAGACTGTCATTTTACTGGCTAAAATGACTTATATATAAATCATGTATCGATGACATACTAGTTGAATAGTCATGAAGATCAAAAATTGATTTAGTAAAGATTTACCATAATATGTATCTTTTGCTTTTGTGCATGGACGTTTTCATATATTTGCATCGGCTGGCATGCGTATACACGTAACAATAAAGTAGATCAAATAGTTGCCTTATACTTTTTCACGGTTTCATTTTACTTTCCAATTAAAGATAAACAGCAATCAAGGTATCAACACGAAAACGTTTATCGTACATTCATAGCTACATTAAAGGGTGCATTGTATAAATCACCATCATGGCGAACAACAATGCGATCCAGCTTGCACTGGAAAATGTCCTTATGTCAAATACGTTTCAAAAAATGTTAAAACCGTTTCCTGCATTTATTCACCTATATATTATTTCAATAAACTGCCATAAGCACCTTCAGCAGCAGCTCCATCCATGAACAAGCAGCCTTTGTCCAGACAGCTAATCCAGTTGCTCATGCACTCTGCGAAAGCGCAAAGCTTCCGGATGCCACGGCTTGTCCCTGAAATCGTTCAATGTGAGGCATATTCACAAACATATATTTGACGTTTATATCATATTGAAGAGGAAGCTTTTGTCTCTTATATTATATACTATTTCACTTATGTATGACCTACTAACTTACTTCATGACCCAACTTTTACCGTTAGTATGATGGTTCCTCTCTAGATCACTATTTATCGTAAGTATCGATCGAGCCAGCAATAACGCCTGCAGATCCAACCCAAGACCGCGGTGAGCAAAATGGGCAAAATCCATTGCTGCAACACCTGTCTGACACCAACAGTTACACACGAAAGTTCTAATATAGAAAGATATCCTATGCCATATGTGTTTGTTTAGTGCATACGTTGCTTTAAAGGGCTAAAGTTTCATTATAGCTCCAATCATCCTGAAACATCCAGTATGTTTTTAAATTTTATTATTGATATACGCCTTAAAGTGTGGAATTATGTTGGGTTATTGTGGTAAGATATATTGACAGTTAATTTCCCGTTTCCCTTTATTCACGTTTTCGACACATAGGCCGAATCCTCCACTAAACGACCAAGCCTCAATTTTAAGAATTTTCTTTCTTAAGCTTTACATGCTTAAACAGCTTATTAAAACTTTAGTTGATTTTTATTAATAACACGCATTCATTGTGAATTTCATTAATATAATTCCTTATTTACATATACTTTTAAAACAAAACACTTAAATAAGTAAGCATTACTTACAAAATACAAGAACAAAAATAGTGAGCTTAGCTTGTCATGTTTTACAAGACTTCTTTGAGAAATTTGAGTGTGTGACGTTATTCATAAAATGTATTTAGTCCTTACTTAAGTCGATTTCTTATTTGTTCATAGTTACATTAATATAAAAGTTTATGTATTTTTTTATATTAAACTATGTTTTTTATTTAAAAAAAAGTCGAAAAAGTATATTCCACATACAAATAAGTTATTATATTGAATGACTAGTAAGATACCCAAATAAGGAAGGTGACTCCAGATAGGGAAAGTGACTCAAGATAAAAAATGATTTGAAAAATTATTATTTGAACACCGGCTTTGGCTCAACAACAGTTACCTCAATTATATCATAACCATAATTATTTTATCATTGCCGTTATAATGTATATTTATGTATTTGAATGTTTTGAAGAATTAAGTAATATTGCAAAAGATGTACCTGTATGAGTAATTACCCGCAATGTACGTTTATGAGTTGTACTCAATTGTTACATGTGGCTTTTTTAGACAGACAAACACAAATGTCTGATCTTAAAAAGTTGAAAGTGAATGGTAATAAACATTTGAGATAATCATAAAAGATGCATTCCTATCAAGTCATAAACAAAGAACTCAATTGAGTTATTATGTGAGAGTTTGCGAAAAGGGCCCTATATTAACAAAAATACCTCTCATTTCTCAATTTCGAGTTTGTCATATTTTTCCACATTGCAACATAGTCTGGTTCATAACTACTACTTTAATACAATTATTAAATGTTGTTTTATATATACAATTAAATAACAACTTTAGTTCCTACCTGCTGTTCTGGTAGCTACAGTTCGACGTGTATTATGAATTAACAGTTTTAGAATCAATCTAATTATTAAACAAAACAATCACAAATAACCGATTGTCTACCGAATGTAAGCGCTTGACATTTCATAAAAATCGGAATCGGTATAGGCCATACCAAATCATTCATATGCTTTAATTGAGTTTAGAGAAGATGTAACGTATTAAAACTCCCGAAGCGAAACGAAAGCCTTAATTACATTGTTTATAACTCTGCCGAAATGTGTCGTTAGATGTATAAATATGAACTGCCACTAATACTGATTACTAATTGCAAGTTTTTGCAACCATTAGCAACCAAAAAAGACGCATCGATTATTGTCGGATATGATTAGCATAATAATGTAAAATAATTTGGCAGATTTATTTTGTAGATAACTGACAGTTTAACGTGATTGGTTTGTTTGGAATAAAAGACTGATTTGTGCGTTTTACTCAAATGAAAATAATGGCTGATTTACAGTAATGGTAAACTTAATTCCGTTTCAAAAAGACATTATGAAAATATATGTTCTGCTTGCCTTTTCTTATACATTTTTAAAGCGAGAACAGGGTTGACACACATGGGCATTTTTGAATCAAATATACCGCCAATATTGAACTTTTGTAAGTGTGTGGAAGGCGTAATGATTTTGAATTGTTTTATTTAACTGGAGTATTTTTAGTCAAAAGAGTGGTTCAAACATATTCGCGCCAATATGTTTTCAAATACTACGGTGAAGTAAAGACATGTGTTTCGTTTGCATGTACTAGTAAAAACAAAATTATGTTATGATAATTTGTTTTATTAATGTTTAATGATATACTTGTTATCATAAAAGTTGCTTAATGAATAGTATGTCACCATTACAGTTAGTTAATACTAATTTACACATTTTGATTTATTCCAGTTTTTACAATAATATACCTTTATTCTTAAAGGTTTCCTTAACAATTCACCTTATTCAATTAGTAAAATATAAGCTTATTGCTTTAACAAAAACGGTTTAAATATTACACTGTTGACATATGTGTTCATTTCTTCTTGCTGGCTGCAGACCCGGCCGCCGCCACTCCCATAAACAAGGCGGCCTTAGCCCCGACTCCAAGACCAGCCGCACCAGCACTCTGCGCAAGCGCAAATGCACTCCCGGAAACAACTGCTGGTCCCTATAGAAGAGTGCATGAAATATCAAAAGTATTAAGTACTAAGAGTATTAAACATTGATCGAGTTTATACTCTTTTAAGTTTTGTGTAGTTGATATAAGTAGGTATGTAGGTAAGCAAATAAGTTGATTATTAAAGTGACATGTGCATAGCATAAATTATAGTAACACTACCAATTTAAATAAATGGTTATAACATTTGTCGCCTTAATATAAACATTTCTCAATATTGGTACAAAGATAAACATATAAAATTATTAACCTAAAAATAATGTAAGTCGAAGTGCTTTTCTCTTAAGCGAAGTATGATATTAATAATTACAGGTATCCCCGATATATATCAAGTGTTTTTCTCACTTATTTCAGTTTAATAGGGATACCTGTTGTTTATGCTTTGTGGATACAAACACATATTATCAAATACAGTATTTAAAGGCACAATGCAATATGAAACAAGTTTAAAAGCTATGAATGTAGTGTATGTCTTTTTAGAGCATAAGCTTTCAATGTACTTCGTTAACTGCCTTGTTTTGTTATTCAATAGATACGCTAATTTTTCGAAGTCAATACGATTAGTAGAACGGTGGTCGGAAAACTCATGTCCAAAGCATTAAAATATTGTATTAGTATATATTTAGCCTTTTAATACACAATGAAACTCAGTCTCAACTTCTTGGGCATTGCATTGCCTACACAATTTTGTATCCACTAGATACCGCTTTTCTTAAAGATAATATATATTATACTTGTTCTGTAAACCAAAGTTCTTTGCATCGTCAGACTCATGGTGTACGGTCTTAGCCTTAGTATTAATATGATGAAGAACAAGGATTCCGATGGTCAGTTAATAAAAAGTACATTAGTTGCATTAAGCGTATTGTATTATAGTAGCGTTAGTATGTTGAACTCGGATGCCGACGATGTCCTTTTGTTTTTAGGTTGTGTATAGTGGAAGCGACTCTGAGTAAGTTCCTTGTCAATAGGATGAGTACCAAGGAGTCCGGATAAGTAATAGTTCAAAGAACCCAGTCCATGATAACATGACAGCATGAGTATATGAGACAAAGATATACATGATAAGAAACGACGCTATTTTAAAAGAGAAGAAAATCCAAATGACATGCAATATACACATAGACAAACCAAAATTTAATGGGGGATACATATGTTTAACAACACATTCAACAAACATGTTCCATATCAATAAGATTAGAGTAACTCTTATTGTTGTTCCCATGTATTGACAGCCCTAAAACGTATTCAATATTTCTTTTACAAACCGGCATAACTATCTGTATTTGCTAAATTGATTGTTTTCTAAACAAATTAAAGATTTAAATTATATTGCATCGGGATTTACATAGTATTTTATATCGATAAATCTCTTTCTGCTATTGTTCAGTGCACTGCATTAAGGACGAGAGTGGTTCTCGTCTCCAATACTACTGGTAGCTTGGCACAATGGACACTTTCTTGAAAAAGGTCTAGTGTTACGTTAGATTGGGTTTTTAATACAGGTAGTATGTGTTCAATGTAATTCAACTATTATTCCTAGTATGATTGAAACAATAGTGGCAACAATGAGTTAATTCCAAGTGTTCATAGGAAGTCAACAAAGAATATTAACGATGCGTTAGTTCGTTTTGATAAAAAAAAACTTGTGGACTGTTCGTGCCGACTATGAGCTTCATCTATGTGTCATAGGATGTGGACCGTAGTTGCAGACGAAGTGTCATTTTCTGGTTTTCGTAGGATTAGTACCGTTACGATGAGTTAAAATCCTAATGTTATTTATACGTCAATCGTGATTGCCAATGATGAGGTGGTTCGTAGTGTTTAAATTGTGTGAAATGCAGGTGTTGATGATATGTTTCGTGTGTAATAATTTTATTAGATGTGATACAATTGTTATGTATAATGGATGACCTCAAACATTATGATGACCACATTTAAAGATCTTATAAGTATCCGATACCACAGGGGTAAACGCCTTTACCTGAACTGCAGCTGCAAACGATCCAAGCGCAACCCCAGCACCAGTAAACCCAGCAGCCGAAAGCACAACTGGCGCAGCAAAGACGGCTCCTACCCCAGTCGCAGCGCCAACGACAAGATTAGTCAGGCTGAACCAAGAGTCACCTATACAAAAAAGCTTTTGATGACTATAGACGAGATGGTTAGTAATATAATGTGTTCACTAAATGGATTTTAAAATTGCAGTGACATGTAGCAAATTATTGAACAAATGTATGATTTATTAAAAGAAACTGTCTTGGCCCTAATTAAATAACGTAGTAATTTAATTTTCAAAGTGAAACCAGTGTAATATGCTTAGTAAGTTTTCACGAAAATCGCTATATTCATCTTGATCAAATTGTACACATAGTTATGCCAATCATAATTCATTTGGAATGGAAGAATGTGAGAATTCAACACTTTTTTTTAATTTAAACATTAATGCTAACAGAATCGTAAACGGAATCCGTAATTGGTTCTTCAATGTGGTGTGTTCTAAATGTAAATGTCAATAATTTACCAAATAAAAACCAAGGTATATAAGTATCAAGATAAACAGCAAGTGGTGTCATTGGTATTGACGTATGTTCCATCTACATCAAGCTATGTACATATGTACAGAAATGGTCATATACGTATGTCATTGTTTCTAAGATCATTAGGTCCATTTTTAAACAACTACAGATAAGGAGCTATCGAATTTGCATAAAGTTTGCAAGTTGTCTTAACTTGACATTCAGAGAGCAAAAGATAAGCATCTATATTAGGGAGAAGTGTGCGCACGTAGTAACACAGGCTATACACGCTGTTTGTCTGCATAGGATGCTAATTCTCCCTTCCCATAATATCAAGTTATTTTGCAACTTATAAATGCACTAATCAGAAAGGGACAACTCATTTGATGTTTAATGAGTGTCTGTCATTATATTCACCGTAGTCGGCAATCGTACAGTTTTCCAGCATGTCACATACCATTCCAATTTTGCTACGCTGCGCAAAGAAGTACTATTGAGAGCCGTTTGTAGGACGACCTAGCAGTTGTATTTTTTCTCAAGTCAAAAAATATTTATCTATTTCACCCCACGCTACAGCACACTGATACTTATCAGGTACGTATAGTTGCTTTTTACTACTTTAAAAATTATTTAAAATATTTATTTAGACCCTTTATATACTCTTACATGGCGTATGTATATTGATATCGGAACCAATCCAAAATCAAATCTCAGGAGCGCGTTGACTATCAATTCAAAATAACCAAATATGAGGAGCATGCCAATTATAGTAACAGTTGTAAAGGAGGATAGCCATGCTTTTATAATATCTTTGAATATTAATGAATTTCTGATACATATGATATTACACTCAGTTCTATATCTGTATATCGAAGTGAAATTACTCAGTGAAATTTCTCAATGGGAATAAACCGCCGTTGAATTTCGTGTTATTTACTAAGCATTTTATTCAATCAAAAAATAACAAACGATGCCTTTCCTATTCGTGGAGTTGCCAGCGTGGGAAAAGGGTCTGCTGAAAAATCTCCGCAGCAAAGAACTTTATGGCCTGTATTCCAGTGAGATAATGCATTAACTTCCAACAATACTCATATGTGTGTAAATGTGATCAAATTTTTCGACTAGAAGCAGTATTCGAGAAAATTGAAATTACAGGTTTCAAATTTGCTCGATTTTAATAATTATCTTATGTAAGCGACCATTAACTTCGAACTCAACGCTTGCATGAGCATAGTACTCCAAGCATGCTATACAACTGTTGTTGTTTTTTAGGAATCATAACGAAATAGGAAATAGTATTGTATAATTGCCAGTACAAGTATATAATAAAAGGTAAAAAGAACAACGTGAAAAATAATTTCATGGGGTATAGTCAAGTGCTATATCATTTTAAAGGTTACGTCATAACAAATTCAAATATGCATATCGTTTAAAAATCCATCAGTTTTTGACAGAATATTATGGCCCTTTTAATTTTACATTTTTATTAATTTTTCTGCCAAAATAGGTCAAATTCAAAACCTCGGATATTTGAATGAAGTCGATAATATTAAACAACATATTTTGTTTATTTTCTATAGATTTAATACACATTTTTAATATCAGAGCTTAAACAATGTTTTCAGCATTTTTTTCACGATAAAAATGTAATGTTTATTTTATTGAAATTTCAAAAATGCCGTATATTTAAATTTTTAAAAATGAGCTAGCAATACGGTAAAAGTCAAAGAACATTTACAGTCTTCATTCACTGATGGACTGTTGTTTTTTACAATTAATAGTTTTATAAATAGTAAGATTAAATACATAGGTAATACATATCAGTACACTTTTTTGTCTCATAACGATTGTTCTGTGATTGATTATCTATTAACAAGTGAACGTAATTTTACTAAGATAAATCAGTTTTTTATTGAATCATTTAGTGAATGGAGTGACCATGCCCCTTTAAATATTTCATTGTTATGCAACAATAATAAACTGACGCCGAATTTCATTCAGAGATTAAATATAAATGGAATGTATCTTTTCGGAAACAATTCCGTTCAGGGATTATAGCAGAATTACCAGTGTTTAATACTATTGTTAAATATGCAGATTGCTCGCACAAGGGTTCGGTGAATACTGTGTTAACTATGTTTACTGATACAATTCGAGATAAAGCCCACCCGTTGTTTGCTGAAGACTGTTGTTATAAGGATAATGTATTTTTGTACAGTTAATGATACAAATTGGTTTGATCAAGAATGTTCAAATGCCAGACGCTTGTATTTAAAGGCACTTCGAACTTTTAATAATTGCAAATCTGATAAAAACCGACGGATACTTTGTGCTCTTAAATCGATTCACAAGGCAATTATAAAAAGAAAGAAAAATGATGACTAAAGAAAAATAATAAATGACATCGACAATCTGAGAAAATGTACACCTCGAGAATTTTTAGAACAAAAAGTTCCAACAAATCCAATAAAATTCCTCTTGACGAGTTCCACGAATAATTTGAAAATATAAGTAACAATGATTTTGGTAATCATAACTTGGAAGCGGAGGATTTTAATGAACAATTTGATTTTAATCAACCAAATACAGTTTTTCCAGAACCTGATGAAATTATTTCGGTTGAAAAAATTAAAGTTGCTGTTAGATTATTGAAAAGATGTGAAGCAATTAACAATGACTTTTTATTAAATGAATACTTCATTGAAACCGTTGATTTATTATCATCCGATATTTGTGACCTGTTTAACAATATATTAGATTCGGGGGTTTTCCCAGAGCAATTGACTGAAGGTATTATTATCCCCCTGCACAAAAAAGGTTCTGAATCTGATTTAAATAACTATAGGGGAATAACATTAGTTAGTTGTTTATCAAAAATATTTATCTCTGTTATTAATAAACGTATAGATAAATTATGTGACGAACATAACATTATTTCGGATGCTCAATTCGGGTTTCGAAAAGGGCGATCTACAACTGATGCTATTTTCGTACTTGATTCATTAATTCAGAATTATCTGTTTGAGAAAAAAATATATATTTTATTTTTCTCGATATAATAAAGTGTTTTGATAATATTTATAGAAATGCACTATGATTAAAGATGTACAAATGTGGAATACAAAGGAAAACACTAAGAATTGTTCGCGACATGTATCAAAAAGTCAAATCTTGTGTAAAATCAGTGTCTTCTTATTTTGATTTCTTTTCTTACGCTGTTGGCTAGTGCCAAGGAGAATTTATGTCTCCTTTATTATTTTCTTTATTTGTAGAAGATCTAGGGTTGTATTTACAGGTATATACTGATAAAACAAAAATTATGGTGTTTCGAAAAAGAGGCGGGCTTTTGCCTAACGGACGATGGACTTCTAATGGTCAGGATATACAAGTGGTTAACGATTTTAATTGTTTAGCTGTTGTATCTAATTATACTGGTAATTTTAGTTTGAACCAGGAACATTTGATTGAAAAAGCCCTTAAGGCAGTGAATGTTTTATATCACAAGTGTAATGATTTTGATTGTAAACCCAGGATTATGTGTCAACTTTTTGACGCCTTTGTTGGCTCCATCATAAACAACTCAGCAGATGTCTGGGGAATTACTTAATCTAAAGAAATAGAGAGAATTCACTTAAAACTTTGTAAACGATTATTGAGAGTTAGAACTTATACTTGCAATGCATGTGTAAATGGGGAATTAAGCTGATATCCTTTGTATTTGCTTAGATACATACATATACTAAAATATTGGTTCAAGATTGTTACCACTTATATTATTATTATCAAAACAGTATATAACCGAGCTGTGAATTTTTGCATTAAAAGTTGTCGCAATTAGGTTTATAATGTTAAAAATATCTTAGATGATTTTGGCTTTAGCCACGTCTTTGATAATGTTCTAAATATTGATGTAAATGCATTCATTGAAACGTTCAAGTGCAGATTATACGACACTTTTAAACAAGATTGGTTAAGAACAGTTGAAAATAGAAGCGTATTGGATATATATAGAAAAGTTAAATCATGTTTAGCATATGAAGCTTACTTAGATATTTTACCAGGAAGTTTAAGATTTTACTTAAGCCGATTACGTCTATCTGTTCATCGACTTCGTATTCAAACTGGTAGATATGCCAGAAATAACATACATAGAGCTGAAAAATATTGTCAATGCTATAATTCTTTGGATATCGAAAATGAATTTCACTTTATATGCATCTGCTCTTATTTTGATGCTCTCAGAAGGAAATATATGTAGAAATACTATTTTGTAAAGCCGTTAGTATTTTAATATAGCCAGTTAATAAATTCAACTAACAGAACGGAACTTATAAAACTATGTATTTTTGTTAAAGACTCTCTTAAAATAAGATCAAACTTACTAAATGTCAATACTTAATTATATTTATAAGCCATGCTTTTTGTGTGTGTTTTTCTACATATTTGTATGTTGTAATTTGAATTTATTACCGTTTATTATCATTGCTCATACACGTTGACAAATTGTATTTGGGAATGTATGTGTTGTGACGATGTACTATTTGCAAGTAAATAAACTGTCTGTCTGTCTGTCTGTCTGTCATTAAAGGCAAACAAAACAAAAGTTGCCATGGTAACCATTCAACATAAATAAAATATGCTAAGAAACATCGCTTTTTGTTAAATAGGAGAAAAATGTAAGTATATTTGCATTTATTTGCCTGACATTTGTTAAAAAGATGACTTTATATCCATCTAGTAATTCTGAATAGTTTAATATAAGTATGACATTGTCAGCAAATGTTAAAAAGGTTAAATCATAGATATAATTTTATACACAGTATGACCAAATGAATAAAAAATGACAAAAACATTTTATTGACTGAAGCCGAAAAGCTCAAAAAGTGTCACATTGAAAATACTAAGATTTTTAGACAACAGTGACAGTTTCCTAAAAACACTAGACTCTGGTTACCATATTAACTGTTTTTTGGATTGACATGATAACTATAAACACGAATAATACCACTTATTGTTTAAAAACAAACAAAAGGACAACATTTCTGTTTCAGACCAAATTTAAAATACTTGAGTGGTTAATTTTTGGAATCAAAATGTGCATATATTTGGAATCAAAATGTGCATACATGTATTTGTAACCATTCATAACATGTGAAGTTTTACACATAAAAAGACAACATTTAATATGGAAACATTTTCACTCCATAATCACTCAAAACATAATCATCTTTGCATTACACAGTTCTTGAATATTGCTGGAATTAAGAGAGAATCTATGAGACACTTCATATTATGACTGTTGCATGATAAAACCACTATCAAACACTGAAGAATACTGTCAAATTACACCAAGCTGATTTTTTAAGGCTCAATGTTGGAACTTTTTGGTCTGTTTTTTGTTTCTCAGACACCAACTAGAGACTGAAAATATAACAAAGGAATGTGTTAATTTCAGTACATATGTACACAAAAGAAACTACATGCATTCAGTTTATATGGCAACATACATATACAGAGGTATACATACAGTGTAAAAAGGTTTTAACACAATTAATTAAGGGAATACATTATGTTACCAGATATATCATAATAAAGTTGACATTCATACAGAGAGAAGTTAGGATTTTCTAATTTAAAACGTCATTCTGTTCAACATATTCGTCCACTTTTTATACATAGCAAATTACTTTTTCTTTAAAACAATTTATTTTTCCTTTCCAACTTATTCCTCAAAAAGGTGCATTTTATATTTTTAATAGAGCAAACAATACAATTTGACAAAAAAGTACATAAAATTAGGTTACTGAATGTGAGAGTCATCTGAAAGTAAAAAGATCATATTAAAGATAATTATTTCTTTCATGCTTTTCGATGAAAAATGGAGTTTAATCAGTAAAATAACAACAGTGAAAATGATATTTTCACTGCAAAATAAGGAGTGAAAATATCAACTTTCAGAACTACTTTTAAAATCCATCGTAGTAACTTACCATTGATCAAAACAGAACACTTCACTTTTGAAACAGAAAATGTTTGCAAATAAAATATTGGGAATTGAAAAAAATGTTACATTAGTTTCAATAAAAATATCTTTGGAAATTAACAACTTACCGCTTATTATTTAAAAATTTAAAAATGGTTATCCGGCTTTTTTTAAAAGTTTTCTTGATCTTGAAGCTGATTGTTCGAACGTTTGCTTTCATGCCAAACAAATTACAGACGAAAACAGCTGCTCGAACAGAAATAAAATGTTATATCACGTTCAAATGTATTTTTAACTGATTGTCGTTGTAATACGTAATACGAACATTCCGGAAAATTCACACATCAATTTACAGATTTACTGATTTTCTTAACCTCACCCACGCCTCAAAATTTGTCAACAATTTTAGCGTGGTCATCATCATTATCTATAAATCGACCTGTTTTCAAGCCAAGTCAAGTCAAACACCGTCATATTAAAACATATATACATACATGGCGGCAGATACATTGTAAATTTTTAACTACAATTTATATCATACCAGATAAGAGTATCGGAGAGTCATTCACATGATGTCAGAAAACATTTTAGACAATTCTCAATGAATAAGGTTGTATCAATAGTAGAAATATTACCTTTAAATCACTTGTACATAAGGAAAAGATTATCTTAAAAGTGTGTGCCTAATTGAAAATTGATATTTTTAATCAAATTTGGCGAACGAAATACTGTAAAAGAAGAGAAAGTCAAGCAAAGCAGACTTACTAATGTGTTAAAATACTCGCAAGATTTAGTTAAACAGAAAGAACAGTCATTCATTGAATGTGATCACAATTATCAATAATAATAATCACAACATTGAGTTGAAAATTAATGATAGCAATTGAAATCATACCATAAAAGTAATTCCAATGAATTTGAAGAGTAATAATGTTTGAAAAGTTGAATATTTTTTACAGATAATGATTTTATAATCAAAGAATACAGAACATGAAAATGTTTCCTGAAATTAACATGTTAAAACATTGATATGTTGAAGTTTGAAACTTTCCCATCATTATCAAAGTCTTAGTTATTTAGTGATAATATTTGATCTATAAACAATTAAAATTGGTAGGCATCCAATTACCTGTTTAGAACATTAAAAACTGCTTACTTTCTTAGTTTTAATTGTGAAATGCCTAAATATAAGCCAGCCAGCATTTTTCTTTTTTACCAATAAAAAACTTAATGGTAACTTGGCGTTGTCATTTGCTTAATCGATTTTTGGTTGTCCAGCTTCTTTAAGTTATTAAATATGGATTTGTCGGACAATTCCATTGGCAGAACAATGCGCATAATCGCTTACAAACTTCAGCTTGACAGGTTTTTAATCAATAATTTAGAATGGCTTTAATAAAAAATAACCGCCAATTCTCCATTAAGTCATTAGTTTAATTATTTGTTTTAAAACTGAAAGTGACCAGATCGCTTAATAATCCGGTCTGTTGTTTTCTTTAAAACCGATCACAATACTGTATCCAAAATAAAAACAAATGCAATAGTCTTATTTATTTAAATTATAAAACATTTGACCCATTGTCTTGCAAAAGAAATTGCAATGCCTAATAAATAGCAATCTAAATATATAATAACACTATAATTTGCATAAACCTTCCTCAATGTTTACTCAAAATATTTTTTTTTAGTTTTTTACAGAGAATGGCATGTTTAGTAAACACAAAATTACTTCCTGGTTATTTCGGATACTTTCGGCTTTTAAGGTTGCATGCCTTATGAGTCATCAAATTGTTCTTGTTTTTGGCCACTCTCAGAAACGATGTGTTTATAAATAGCCCTTGAGGAAAATGCGATAGATTACTGAATCAAATGGATAGTATCACTGTGTAGATAAATGAATGAATTTTCAGAAATTCGATGATGCATTGGGACATGTAAATCAGCATGCTTTATCCCCTGTTTTAGCTTTTGTAAAAATAAATGCAGAAAAACTACATTATAATTCATAAAAGTTATACTTACCGATGCAGGAGACGTCAATGTATCCTTGTAAAGTCACTGACAATCAAAACAATTCTTAAAATAGCCTAAATCGGAAGTATAAAATGTCAGTCAAAACGTCCCAAGACCGGCAGAAAAACGACAGATTACAAAAATCTTGTGAAACTTTTTGCTCATTTTATTTTGTTTCACAGAATCAAATAAAACCCGTACTACAGTTGATAGATAAATTGTTCATGATTATTTTGGTACCATTTTCGGCAGTAAGTATAAATGTTTGCATGAGTAATATCCATTGGAGTGAGGGATGGTATTAGCATTGTGCAGAATAGAGAAACGTAAAATACGACGTCACGCTATTATTGCTAATCAAGGACGATATAATACAACTTTTTACATAACTCGAAGTCATATGCGGTCACAATTCTTATATTTTCGAATCGCACTTAATTCGTGTATAAGTTGCCAAATGTTAAATTAATACAGATAAACGTTTTCCAATTTAGCAGAGCATGCACTGAATGAAGGGCAGATGCTAAGTTTCTCATTGTGCCTGGTTTGTATTTATGGTAATTGAAGAATTTCCTAAATGGCTCAGACTACGCAATAAGCATTTTGTATATACTATCTGTGCCCAAAAGGTGTAAAACAATACATACGAGTTTGAATGTCAGTAAATGGCGATTTATTGGCGAAGGATAGAATTAATAAAAAAACGAGCAAATCTAAAATATATTACACGTGAAGAGGCAGAAAATACCATCGTACTTTATAGGCAAAGAACAATTTTCATATATTTTCTGTCAAGAAGGTATTTTGAAATTGACGTCACTTTCGTGTTTGTTTACATCGGTTGTGACTCGTAGTGACTCATGTAAGAACCCCTTTAAGGTACGTGATTCCTCACAATGAATCCCTGCTACTACAACTACTACTACTACTACTACTACTACTACTACTACTACTACTACTACTACTACTACTACTACTACTACTACTACTACTACTGCTACTGCTACTGCTACTGCTTCTGCTTCTGCTACTGCTACTGCTACTGATACTGCTACTACTACTACTACTACTACTACTACTACTACTACTACTACTACTACTACTACTACTACTACTACTACTACTACTCGTGGTCTCTTTTCTGATTGACTACATGATACTATAATACTTCGCGGCAGATCCATTCCAATTCCCTAAGCAGCACAATACCTTTCTAATCTTGTTCACTGGTGATGTTAATCCTAAGTTCTAGAATCGCGCATGAACTATCAAAGGAAGTATTCATTTTACATAATTAAAGGATAGAATACATTTTTCCTGTCTAATAAAGGACTGCAACCTTGTTCACATCTGTTGTTAATCCTACATTGTAAAATTGCGCATGTTGTATCGAAGGACGCCTAAAATTAAGAGGATGGAATATCTTATTACTGTCTTAAAACCGTCATTGAATGACAGAAGGAATAATAAAACAGCCTTTATTAGTTACAGTGAACCCCTTTAATGTTAATAAAGTTACTCGTACGTTCAACAGTTGTTGTTTTATTTTTTACTACTTATATATAGCGAAAGCATTGTTTGATTACCAAAAAAGAGTATTTATATCTCATAAAATGTTATGTCAAGTTTGTTAAATATTTGTTAAAACATGCGGAATTTATATTATTTCTGTTCATAGGAAAAAAAGAAAGAGAAAATTGTAAGATAGTATTCATGTCTAAAATATATGAAAATAAATAGTCATAGATTACATATCGGTAATTTTTAGAAACATTTTATATTCATAAAATCAAGATGAAATATCAAGATGTTCCTTGACGATTGAAATAAATATTATTTTTTTTCATTCTTAATAAAAAAGGAGTGAATTAGTTAATTGGTATAAATGAGCTCCAGCCCTAAACGCCGCTATTTTTAAAACATATTGTTAAGTTTAATCAATTTTAATATCTTAATTACATTATCCCATGTACTAATTGACAGTTGAAATAGTTTGAAAGACCTACGGCTTTACTATGTCCTACTAAGTTTTGGTTATTGGTTAAAAATACTATATATATAATTGTGTCACCCCTACGAAAAATGAATTAACTTGAAGTATTATGATCCAAATAATAAAGTGGGCAGTAGGTAATTATTGCTTCTACACGCTGAATGGGTTTAACTTAAATGCTTTGCAAACATGACTCTTTTTTCATATATATGTGTTCTTGTGCCGGCGATCGGGGAAGTCTGCCCTGCCACCTCCCCCGATTTAAGTATTCTGCTGCCGGCGATCGATGAAATCTACCCTGCCCCATACCAAATTTATACATTCTGGGCTGGCGATCGATGAGCTCTGCTTTGCCTCCACTACCATATTTTTTATTGGTGTGTCTGATACAGATACTCATTTAATATATGTACATTGTTGCTGGCAAATGGCAAGGTTTGCCCTGCCCCTCTCGCCAACTCTATGTAATATGGTGCTGGCATTGATTTGAGGTATGCCCTCCCCCTCATTTAATTTATGTATTTTGGTGATGACTTTTGGTGAGGTATACCCTGACCCTTTACAAATTTATATTTTCAGGTGTTGGTATTCGGTCAGGTTTGCCTTGACCCCCTCACCAATTTATGTATTATGGTGCTGGTATTCGGTGAGGTTTGCCCAGCCCTCTAACCCATTTGTATATTTATTCTGGTGCTGGCGATCTGTGAGTTCTACCCTACCCCTCTAAACCAACTTATGAATTTGGTGCTTGAGATCTGTGAGTTCTAACCTTCCCTACTCACCAAATATATGCATCCTGTTGCTGGCGTTCGATGAGGTCTGCTCTGCCCCCTGACCCAGTTTATGCTTCCTATTGCTGGCGTTCGGTGAGGTCTGCCATGCCC
This sequence comes from Mya arenaria, assembly GCF_026914265.1. Taxonomy (NCBI): domain Eukaryota; kingdom Metazoa; phylum Mollusca; class Bivalvia; order Myida; family Myidae; genus Mya; species Mya arenaria. The sequence continues at coordinate 68,953,816 of NC_069131.1, read as the reverse complement.
CCTGACACAGTTTATGCATCCTGCTCCTGGCGTTCGATGAAGTCTGCTCCGCCCCCCCCCCCTGACCCAGTTTATGCATCCTGCTCCTGGCGTTCGATGAGGTCTGCTCTGCTCCCCCTGACCCAGTTTATGCATCCTGCTCCTGGCGTTCGATGAGGTCTGCTCTGCCACCTTATTCAATTATATATGTTCTGGTGCTGGAGATCGAGGAGGTCTACCCTAACCCCCTCACTCAATATATTAACTTAAGATACATTCTGGTGTTGACGATCCATTACACTCGCTTCATCATTTCGGACACCAGACCGGCTTTTGCCAAGGTAATGAAATTTAACAGAGGTCTATACAATTATGTGTTTCATAACATAAAAAATGGATTATTTTCTTTCAAAACATCCAAAGTTATTTTCGTCTCTCATTGACTGATTCAAGCATTGACATGACATAATGTCTTTAAAAGTATGTGCCTTTCAGGCATAAGGTCCGCAGTATGTGTGTTTCTTTCAAGCACAACGTCCACAATTATATTTGCCTTACAAATTGGGTTGTATTTACAAACAGTAGCTGTGTAATGATTGTTATAACTCACATCGATTAAAACACGAGCTGAAGTAGGACAACTAGCTTTACTATACGCCGCTTTGTCTTATGACCGAATCCATTGAATATGTTCGATATGCCTGTCAAAAACAATAAAAAAAATCCAAAAATATATCCAATTAAGGCCCATACTTTAAGTTTAGGATAATATGGAGAGCTGGATTAGGTCAGCCCGCTTGACTATACGCCACTTTGTCTCATAGTCGTATGCAGTTTTGATGATATATATTCTCGTTAGAACAATACAAAATACAAATTTCAAAATGATCTAATTAATGCCCATAATTTGAATTTAGTATTATATGGAGTTATGCAACCTATTTTGATAATTGCCGTTAGCGACAGTGTGAAGAATGAAGTACTTTGGATGAAAGGGTTTCAAATCCAAGCCCAAGTTGCCCTAAAACTTTAAATAAACTTTTTTAGTCGATCATGGGTCATGATGTTGATGATTAAGTGGAGTTTTGCATCCTAATTGTAAGATGGACATGAACATAACTTTGAAACATGAAGTACTTTGAAAAAAGGGTATAGAAATTATAAGTGAAATTCCAAACTTGCTCTTAAATTTAAACCGAACACAATATGAGGAGAAACCAGGGCCGTATTTAGAAAGATACTTAATTATCTAACCAAATTGTGTGATTGTAATAAATACCAACTTCCCCTTCAACTGTAACCGGACGCCGAAGTCGACGGTAACGCAGACAATGGGGCAAGTATTTCTGCCCTCTGTTTTCTAATAATTAGGATAAAACATAATATTTGAATGAGATTTTAATCTTTCTTATTGAATGATTAAAAATATCAAATACTAACAAGTGTGTCCTAAGGCGATTGCCACTGACGATATTTTTTTATAAATATCTACTGTGTGCTGTCTTATTACCACCTTTATTACGTCTCTTTTCTAACTTTGACTGTGTATATTTCAACCCCCTTAAAGCGTGCATCTGAAACCTTATATTTGTTTTCATTCATACAAACAGTGTTTGTTCACATCTGTTTATTTTGTAAGAAATGTAGATGTTCGGTAAGTTGAAACCACCTCGCTGGGCGCCATTGTTGCTTTTTGAGTTATTCCAGGTTATTGATAGAATAAATCCTAACCGAGTGTGGGTTGATATGTCCAGATTACCATGTATCTCTGTATCTAGGTATTTAATTTACCAACATTGCCAATGTTTACATCATATCTGAGAGCCTGATTTATGTAACCAAACCCTCCTTCTCTCTTCGTTCTCCTACTGTGACTTCTGTTATCCATGCATGTTACCAACAAAAACGTATGTGAGTTCAATTTAAAATCAAGTCTTCTAAAACAAAGTCAAACAGCTTAAGTATGCACAACACTCAATCAAGCTTGAGATTTCCTGCATCTTTAAAAAGGCAAGGGGGAGAAATATGATAAGGCTATTGTATTTTCTACTTACAAATTGTGTCCCGTAGATTGTAATTTCAACGGGCTACAATGATTTCGCTATAAACCTTGGATCGATGACATAGTTGAACTATATTTATGACGATCAAACAATTTGTCAAGATTTACCATATTTTATCGTTTTCTTTTGTGCGGGGAAATGTTTAAAAGTATTGTATAGGCTAGCAGATTTATACATATAACAATGAAATATATCAACTATTTGCTTTATATGTTTTTACATTTCATTTTACTTTTCAATTAAAGATAAACAACAATCAAGGTATCAACAAATACTATCTGCATTTAAGATGCATTGTATAAACCTTAATCAAGACAAACAATACTGCGTAACAGCTTGCACTTGGAAATGACCGTCCTGTATTCATTCACATGTATAATAGTTCAATGAACTGCCCTCATAACCTTAAGCAGCAGATCCACCCATAAAAAGACAGTCTTTGTCCCGACAGCCAACCCCGCTGTTACTGCGCTCTGCTCAAGCGCAATGCTTCTAGAGACCACGGCTTGTCCCTGAAATCATTCAAGTTTTTGTCTCTTATTTTAAATACTATTTCACTCGTGTATGACCTTTTAACCTATTTCATGATCCAACATTCAAAGTATTTACACGTTTAATATGATGGTTCCTCTTAAGACCGCTAAAAAATTTGTTTTCTGCAGACCTAGTTCATAGGTCGTTTATCTTTTGAATCGTAGTTAAAATGAAACAAGTATTTTTAACCTCACCCATTGGAAAAACAGCAAAGCGAAACAAAACATGGTACAACATTTATGCAAATGTACAAACCTAAGTCCCAGCCTCGATCGACTCAGCAGTGATGCCAGCAGATCCGAACCAGAGGCTGCGTTTAGCAAAAGAACAAAATGTCTGCAACACCTGTGTGACACCAACTGCTACCCTCGAAAGTTCTCTTAGAGAAGGCTATGCAATGCATTAGGTGTTTGGTTAATGCATTAATTACTTTAAAGTACTAAATTTGCATTATAGTTCCAACCAACTTACAACATTCATTATGTTTAAAAAAACAACTTAATATTGGTTTATGCCTCAAACTTTGGAATCATGTTGGGTTCTCGTGTTTAGATATATTGATAGCTAGCTCCCCGTTGCTCTCCATTCATGTTTTCGACACGTTGGCCTCCACTCAATGACCAAGCCCCAATATTATTTTTTTCTTAAGCGTTTAATGCTTAAACGGCTTTTTTAAATTTATTGTGAATTTCGTGAAGATAATTCCTGACTTACATGTATTTTTTTTTTAAATGTTAAAGAAGCAAGCATTACTCTCATGATACCACTACAAAAAAGTGAGCTTAGCTTGTCATGTTATACGAGACTTCTTAGAGAAATTGTCGTCTGTGACGTTATTCATCAAATTTCTTTAGTCCTTACTTAAGTCTATTTGTTACTTTTTCATAGTTATGATAATAGAAAGATATTTATGAAATTGCTCTTCTAAAACAAATGTAATTACTCAACTCTAGTTAACTCAATCATATCATTATCATAATTATACTATGATAGAATACTTTCCGTCATAAAGTATAGTGATGTATATGAATGTTTTGACAATGTTTTAAAGAGTGGTGTAATATTGCAAGAAATGTGTTTGCAGAAGTAAGTAATTTACGTTCATGAGAAAAATCATCATCATCATCATCATTATTATAATTATTATTAATAATATTATAGTTATTATTATTATTATTATTATTATTATTATTATTATTATTATTATTATTATTATTATTATTATTGCCACCATCATCATTATCATCATCATCACCACCACCAACACCATCATCATCATCATCATCATCATCACCACCATCATCATCATCATCATCATCATCATCATCATCATCATCATCACCAACACCATCATCATCATCATCATCATCATCATCATCACCACCATCATCATCATCATCATCATCATCATCATCACCACCAACACCATCATCATCATCATCATCATCATAATAATAATAATAATAAGTAGCACAGTATTTAAATCAACAAAAGTAAACAATCTATTTCCTACCTGTTATTCTGGTAGATACTGTCAGAAGTGTATGTTTTAACACGGATCTAATTATGTCACTATACAATCAAAAATAATAAGTTGTCTACTAAATGAATGCGACTGGCCTTTCATACATTTTCTTAATCTGTATAGGCCATTTCAAATCAAGCATATGCTAAAATTCAGTTGAGGGAAATGTTTACGTATTAAATGCTTATTATGAAACATAAGCCTAGATATCATTGTCTATAACTCTCCTGAAATGCGTCGTTAGAGGTAAAAAAATAATCTGTGACTGACTTATAATCATTATGAGTTTTTGCAACCATGAGCAATTTAACAACACGGTTCGATTTCCATCGGATATGATTAGCATAATAAGTTTAAAGCATTTTGCCGATTTTTTTGTAGATAACTAACAGTTTTACGATATCTGTTTGTTTGTTTGAAAGAAAAGGCAGCTTTGTTCGTTTCATTGTAATGAAATTGAAGGCTATTTTTTCATCCATGGTAAACTGAATTCGATTCTAGAAAGATCTTATGAAGAAATATGAGCTGTATGCTATTCATTGTATAGTGTTAAAGCGAGAACAGGTGTGACACACATTGGTCATTTTAAATCAATTACACTGCCAATATTAAATGGGTCTCGGGTCTCTTTATTCAAATATATAGATCCATTTATTTTCAGTCGATTGAGCGGTACAAATATATACCTGCGTTTCGCATGAATCGCTTCGCAATTATAATACTTTCAAAATGCAAGTCAATACGTTTTCAGATAATACGGTGAAGCAAAAACATACACGTATATCGTCTGCATGTCCGAGTGAAAACAAACGTTCGTTGTAATAATAAGATTTATTTTAGTTCAATGTTGAAAAATGTTAATTGCGATAATACACTTTTAATAAGATTATAATTGTTGCTAAATCAACAGTTTGTGATTATAAAGCAAGTTTTTGCTTTTGTCAATTTGTTGGTACGTTCGAATTATTGAAATAATCAACTTTTTGTTAAGGTTCCCTCAAATTAACCAACTGGTATATTCGGTTAGTAAAATAGAATCCAACTGCTTTAATTAAGTATTTTATTGTTAGTCGTCAAATTTATTACTGGCCACCGTCCCAGTCGCAAACCCTCCGACAAACACTGCCACTTTAGCCCCGATTCCGAGACCGGCCGCACCTGCACTCTGCCCAAGCGCAAATGCGCTCCCGGAAGCAACTGCTGATCCCTAGAGACAAAACAATATCTAATAATGATTGAGTTTATATTTTAAGTGTAATATATTTGATATTTTTTTGGTAAACCACAGTTCATTCAGCGACGGATACACGATACCCGATTTTACTCTTATTGAGTTTCATAATTTATCGACGATTAGTTATATTCCAAACTTAAACGTTGATGATGGCGATGAGATAGTTCTTCGAACGCACAGCTAGTATACTTTTGATGCCTGTGCTGAAATGTTCCTACAGTTGTTATGATAATGAGTTAATAGAAAGGACAATTGCAATGCGTAACGTGGTTTCCAACGATGATTGTTTTAATAAGTTAACAGGGTTGTGTACTTCGGGTTTCGGCGATAGGCTCTCTGTGTTGTTACTTTATTAGATGAGATACAAATAAAAAATATATGATGATTGACATTAAAGATCGTGTTGACTTCATGTATAGATCGTGATGTAAACATAAATTTTATAAGTATTATTTTAACACAAGTTTAACGACTTTACCTGAATTGCAGCTGCCAATGATCCGGCCGTAACACCAGCGGCTCCAAATCCAGCAGCCCCAAGCGCAAAAGGGGCAGCCACAACGGCACCTGCCCCAACCACGCCTCCAATGGCAATATTCTTCAAGGTGAACCAAGAGTCATCTAAAAATGATTTGGTTGTATTGACCATAGATAGAGTTGCTTTTTTGAAATTATGTAGTATCTACGTCAATAAATACATAAGAAATGCAGCGAAATACAGCCAATATTTGGATCCTATTTCTGTTTGTTTAGCATAAATTTTGTCTACACTCATTCATTTAAATTGGTGAGAGATGACTGTAAAATCAGCTTCAAAAAATATTCTAAAAGTGTCCATTCGCATCTAGATTACATCGAGGGATGAAAGCGAAAAGGTTTTATCTTCTCCTTTATTTGATGTCACTTAGAACCTTTGCGCATTCATCCCTCGAGATTGTACATATAGTTAAAAAGGTAAAGAGTATTCAACTTGAATGGAAAACAAATATTTATATATGTATTTCTTAATCGTAAATGTAAACGGAATCAGAAAGGGAATCCGTAATTGTTCCTTAAATAAGAGGTATTTTTAACGCCAGCAGTTTCTGCGGTTTCTGGAAAACTTTAGCGCAAAATCAAAAACGATGAACACCGTTTTATTTTCCTCATAGCACCGGCTAAAACGATATTAAATTTCACGAATGTTGACATAGTCTGTCTTAACCTAGGTATTAACGAGTATATGATGCATACAAATACGTGTGTATCTATAATTCCGTACCAAACCTAGTGTGTCATACGTCTCATGACTTAAATTACTGTTAGTCTTTGCAGACAAACTTTACCCACCGTATGAGCGCCGACTTATTTACAATTAAGTACGTCCTGTTAGATCACCCAGCGTTACTAAAACTAAGTACAAACTGTCTGATGGCCTGAAATCACAGTATATACCGTCGATGATAACAGCATAATTGACACCATTATATATGCATTTTCGAATCACATAGCTTAACGACAATATAGTACATACCAGAGGAGAACCCAGTTTTCCTAAAAACATTTGACATATTATCCAGATATCAGGCGAAGTGCGAAACCTAAAATGAATGTTTAGAAGAAAAGACATAGTGTCATGGCAACGAGCGCTGCAAATATATATTAGCTATCGTCGGGAAATATTAGAAAAAGGACGTTTTGGCGCAACATCCAGCGTTACTGCAAAGTGTACATGTCGTTAACACCCACCGTTACTGAAACCCGTACATGTCGTCAACACCCAGCATTACTGAAACCCGTACATGTCGTCAGCATCCAGCGTTACTGCAAAGTGTACATGTCGTCAACATCCAGCGTTACTGCAAAGTGTACATGTCGTCAACACCCAGCGTTACTGCAAAGTGTACATGTCGTCAACACCCAGCGTTAATGAAACCCGTACATGTCGTCAACACCCAGCATTACTGAAACCCGTACATGTCGTCAGCATCCAGCGTTACTACAAAGTGTACATGTCGTCAGCATCCAGCGTTACTGCAAAGTGTACATGTCGTCAACACCCAGCGTTACTGCAAAGTGTACATGTCGTCAACACCCAGCGTTACTGCAAAGTGTACATGTCGTCAACACCCAGCGTTACTGCAAAGCGTACATACCTTCAACAACCAGAGTTACTGAAACCCGTACATACCGCCAACACCCAGCGTTACTGAAACCCGTAGAAACCAACCGTCAACACCCACCGTTACTGAAACCCGTACATGCCGCCAACACCCAGCGTTACTGAAACCCGTACAAACAGTAAACACCCAGCGTTACTGAAACCCGTACATGCCGTCAACACCGAGCGTTAATGAAACCCGTACATACCGTCAACACCCAGCGTTACTGCAAAGCGTACATGCCTTCAACATCCAGAGTTACTGAAACCCGTACATACCGTCAACACCCAGAGTTACTGAAACTCGTACAAACCAACCGTCAACACCCAGCGTTACTGAAACCCGTACATGCCGCCAAAACCCAGAGTTACTGAAACCCGTACAAGCCGTAAACACCCAGCGTTACTGAAACCCGTACATGCCGTCAACACCCAGCGTTACTGAAACCCGTTCATGCCGCCAACACCCAGCGTTACTGAAACCCGTACATACCGTCAACACCCAGCGTTACTGAAACCCGTACATACCGTCAAAACCCAGCGTTACTGAAACCCGTACATGCCGTTAACACCCAGCGTTACTGAAACCCGTACAAGCCGTAAACACCCAGCGTTACTGAAACCCGTACAAGCCGTAAACACCCAGCGTTACTGAAACCCGTACATACCGTCAACACCCAGCGTTACTGAAACCCGTACATACCGTCAACACCCAGCGTTACTGAAACCCGTACATACCGTCAACACCCAGCATTACTGCAAAGCGTACATGCCTTCAACAACCAGAGTTACTGAAACCCGTACATACCGTCAACACCCAGCGTTACTGAAACCCGTACATGCCGTCGAACCACTCAGTGTTATTTAAACAATATTTCACAACTTTGAATCGACAAACGTTTCAAAAAACAAAGTGAAAATTATCGGATCATGTTGTTTTTAAAAACCAATCATACTCCTATCCCTTTAGCATCAACTCTTAAAAAGGTCATAGCATAGAAGTAGCATCGAAGCAGAAGTTTTGTAAATTCATGAAACCCAACGTTGCAGAGGAGACAGCAGTGTCAAAACACGGGCGTAAGTGATTAAAATAGTTCGTATCGTCGAAACATCCAACATTATCATTACAAAATAACTAACATAAAATAAAAAAGCAAGCGTTACTGAAAAGAAGTGGTATGAACCATCTACACAGGGAGTGATATTAAAAGAATACCATAACGTAGTAGAAAGATAGTAGCTTCGAAGGATCGTACTAAATATAAATTTATACCGGCTGATCCGAGCTTGATTTGGACAACTAGTAAGTAGTATATAGGCATATGGCTTTACTGAAAACAATAATCTGACCTTCGGTGCAACGATCGTTACTTAAAGCGAAGAACTCACCTTTAACATTAGAACTGAGTATCGAGCGTTGCTAAATAAAAATATCATACCATCGGAATATCGGGCATAACAGGAAGGCACACACCCTGTTAATAAGAGTCCAGCAAGGAATAAAACCCTCGAATCCATGTTGGCACGACACAATTTACAGTCTGTAAGGAAAGCGTTGTTTTTACTAGCTGAAATTGATCAGAAATTTAGTGCACATGTATACAACGTTCACACTGTGATAAATGACGATTTTCTACATCAATGAGCAAACATTAAGCGCTTCAACTTATAAACACTAAAAAAAACGTATAAATAGACATTATACAATAAATGTTAAATATAAATATACCCGAATAAGATAAAGATATTTCACTAAACTCCAATGTCTTCGTTCTAGTTTTAAATTATTCACGCTTAGATCATTTTAACTTTTGGCAAACAAAGTCTTAAGTTTCAAGTGATTGCTGATACGGATCGTTATTGCGCTGAGGTTTGTTATCAAATAATCTGCCAAATTTGTTCAAATAGCTTTCAAAAGGTGATATACATACAATTTCTATAATTTCGATAATTATCATGCTGAAGTTTCATGTTTCAGATGATTGTTAAAACGTATTGGTAGTGCCTTCTTGTACATAAAAGAAATATAGATCACGTTTAAAATATCAGACCCACATATTGGTTATTTATCAGTATGGATTTGGTGATATTTGAAGTCTGAATGTAATTTTGTATGCTGCATTATTGTGAAACCAATCGTATCTACCATTTGACAAAAAATAAACGTTTTTGCCAAAACTGGAAAATATATCCGCAAATATGGTACGATATACGTCAATTTTGTGAAAAATTGCTGTGAAATCGGCTATTTAAGAACTCCTGGTAGTTCCATAGCGCATAACGTTTGAGTCATTAACAAAGTACTCCAGTGTCCCAACATCACAAAAATAATTTAGTCATTTATAAGTCTCGAGTTCATCTCATTTTTCCACATTGCAACAAAGTCTTGTTCAAAACACTTCTGCTTTAATATACTTACTCAAATGTTACGTTATTCATGCAATTAAATAACACCAAGTACTTAAATGAACAAAAAATATCAATTTAGTTCCTACCTGCTATTCTGGTAGATACTGCGTACTTAATAACATAGTAGTTTTAACACGGATCCAATGATTTAACAATAAGATACCAATAGCCGGTTGTCTACGAAAAGTAATCGACTGACCTTTTATACATGACATACTCGGCCTAGGCCATACGAAATCAATTATACGCTTAAATTTTGTTGAGAGGAGTCGTTACGTATTAGAACGCCTGTAGCAAAACGTAAGCCTATCGTACATAATTTATAACTTGTGTCATTAGAGGCTAATATTATAATATGCGACTGATTAATAATTAATTATGAGTTATTTTTGCAACATAAAAATACCATTCCATCGTCTCGACAATAATCGGACATGATTTGCATAATAAATTCAAAGCATTTGGCAGAATATTGTTATCGATAACTGACATTGTGTACGATTACTTGTTGGTGTTTGAAAAAAAAGCTTTGTTTGCTTTACTGCACTGAATATGGAAGCCAAGTTTACAATAATGATAAACTAAATATCATTTCAAAAAGAGCATAATTCGACATTTGTTTCTGTAAGCTTTTCGTACATTGTTAAAGCGACAACAGGTTTGACACACAGTGGGCAATTTTGAAAAAAAATCATACCACTAATATCAAACGATGATTTTGAAGTGTATGAAATGCGTTATAATTTTGAATCTAATCCAACTAGAATATTTTCAAAATTTATTCATTTTCAGACAATGGAATGGTACAAATATATACCCACTTTTCGCATAGATCGGAACGCAATTCGAATATCATCAAAACGCAAGCAAATATGTTTTCAAAATAATAAGGTGTAGTAAATGTAGACATGTGTATCGTATGCGTTTTTAATAACATAAACTTTTGTTATTATAGATAGGGAATATTATGTCAGGCGGTTAATCCATGGTGTTGTATCACTTCGAGTTGCTTGTGGAAGAATCCGTATTGAACGAGATCGAAGGTCGAGTGCGCTTCTGATTCTTCCACAAGTAACAAGGCTTTTATAATATACCTTAACACTATTTGCAATTAAAGACAGCCAAATATGTTAACATTTTAATTTCATCGAACCCAGAAACACGTAAGCAACTAGACAAAATAATACCAAGTATACATGCATAATACAAAATATTAATGGAATATGAATATAAATCATTCACGCGACCTTGTGTGACGTCATTATGAATTGTTTAAAACGAAAGTAAACGTCTGGCATTTAAAAACAAGTAAACAGTTGAACTGTTGAACTAGAATATGTGAGTTTTATTCAGTTTTATTAATTTTACTCTCAGGGCATTCATTCACTGTCACTATCGATTACCCGGCATATGTAACAATCGGGCACACTATGATAGATGACGATGTTTTTACGAAATAAGTCAACATGACGCGCTTTCTAATGTTTAAATTAATTAAAACAAATATGTACTAATACATTAAATTTTATGTTGAATAAACAGTTAATCCACAATTGAACACATAAATATGCCTAAATAAGCTTGATATTCTATAACTTACCAGCGATTCCTTTTTAATCAAAATTGTATGTGTTATCACAAAATCGTTGTCAGCGAATGATATTGTTACACTTTCGATAATTCCGTTCTCATTTAAAATATAGTGATTTTGCTGGGTCACACAATTTTCAGAAAATAGTTTCAATACAATTTCGGTAATTGGTACGCTAAAGATCAATTCACTCAAAGTTTCAAGTTTCAAGTGATTGTTAAAACGTATTGGTAGAGGGCTTCTGCTTTTGAAATAAATATAAATCTCGTTCAAAATATTTATTAGTATCGATTTTGTTATAATTGAAGTTTGACTGTGAGTTTAAATGTCTGCTGTGCCTAAAAGATGTATTATCTTGTAATTTTATCGATTCTCGTGTTTGAATGAAAAATAAATTGCGTTGCCAACAATGGAAATTCTACCTTAAATAGATGATTTGATATACACAATTGTGAAATTTCAATGCTGTGCTAAATGACAATTAGGTATTTCCAAAGCGCTGATACTATGTAATGACTCCATTAAGATCCATCGAGGCTCCAGCTTACAATTTACAATCGACGTATACACACGGGAAATCCCGTGCCTTCTACGCAGCGCTCACTCAACAGCGGATCGAATAAGATACAACGTTGATAATGTGTCAATGAGTTGTCTTTAGGCTAGTACACCTTTTTAAATGATTAATTATTCATACCTAACATTGGATAATACTAAAAATAAGCATAAAGGCTACATTGGCCTGCCAAATAATTCACCAGTTGTATATCATTGGCCGCACAGACGATCCCATTCACCATTATGATTCATGCCGATGCCGGCTGGACGGTGATCCTATACTTTTGGTTCATTTGAAATGATATTACTCTCTGCTCAACAATAGAATACGTGAACGAAAGCACATATATAATACAGTCAGTATTTGTGATATTTATTTCATCTGAAGTTTGCCGCACGTGAAATAACATAACCCCCTTATATCTAATAGCTCTGTAATCATTTTTGTTTGGGGTATTTTACTACACGTACAGTCCTCTCCTTTGCAACCAAATAAATGTGGACAGGAATCAAACTTATTTCTATGTTCAAACATAGTTCATATTTTTGTGAGCATTACTAGTGATTATGTTATGATTACTGGGATTGTCCTTGTATTTTTCAGTGTATCATTGCTAAATCTTTCTTCTATTTTCCTTACTATTAAAATGTCTTTCATCACTTAATAATACAATGAACACTACATAGACAAGCCCAGTAGTCGCAAATTGAAAAATAAATCTAAAAGAGTCACAAGGCACGTGCTGAATTGTTAATATCATAAAAATGGGAAAGTAAACGACAGCTATTAAAGACGTCCATTTGAAGATAACATCTGAGACAAAAATAGCACTTTTGATACAATTCAGGTAATTGAAATAAGTCGATGTCTTGAATGTACTCCGATTTGAAATCAAGATATTCATAATAAACCCTCACAGTTTGCATTTTTATTATATACCCATCATAAATCCACAAGCAATACCTATCGGCCGTATTTCACTTTTGTGACGTCACGTCATAACAAGTATCGTTGTGAGATGTTAAAATGACGTCATCAAACAAAATCGTGCGTCGTTAAAATGACATTTATTATGAAAACATGTGGCTGTTAAGTGATCTAACCGGTAATGTATATACTAAAAGGATTATTAGTACTGCGTTTTGATCCGGAATGTCGTTTTCGACTCTCGTGGAATTTTGCAGATTTGGATTTCACTCGACTTGCGCCTCGTGAAATCCGAGTCTGCATCGTACCAAACGGATAACATTGTGTGTACACCATGAAAATAAAGAAATGCAATGAAAATACATACCGATACCGACGATAATCGACAATGTTCTCATATCGTCTGTTTATAAGTTTAATACAAAAAGGATAATTGTTTGTTTGAGTGATACATCGAATTGATTTCATCAAGCTAGCACCGAAAGTCATCTTTTCAAGAATCATGATTTCAACGAGGGTTTCAGCATTTTGCACCAATACCTTTGACTTAACCACGCTGATGAGTACATCGTATTATGACCTCATAATTGAATTACTTACTGAAATATTTGAAGTACATTCCGAAATGAAATGGGGCTAAATCACAATACACTGTTATACGTAGAATCCAATTCAATCAAAACACGATTTACAAACATTTAACATTAACATATGCGTATGTATAGTTGTCACTGTCACAGTTGTCGAAAATAATGCGGAATCTTTTGAATTTGTGGGGTTGAGAGTGATCGAACTGAGCGACTGGCGGTCAAATAACGAACTCCGGGTGTCCGGATAATTTGTTTGCTTCGCTGATATATTTAATTTGCAGTTTTCAATGATATTGTCAGTGATTTCAAGCTGCTAGAACTGTTGTGAAATACTTATTGTGCATGTAGGTAAACGACATGCACATACGTATCGTCTGTGTTCCGGACAGCTTCGTTTCTCCGGATAGATCATGACATTTACCCGTGAACGAGAAATACTTGGTAGGTATGACGATGATCGCGGCAAATACGATATGGTCGGCACCTGGTTTAGGTGAGAGCAACTAATTGTTGGTTTCTCATTAACAATACAAATTGTGAGTGCTAGGTTGCGGAATACATTTGGGTGAAAATTACACAATAGCAAATGATTTATTTTAAATTTCCATGATGTTGCACTGCGGGCTTTTCTGTTGAGGTGCGTATACAAAAAAAAATGTATCTTACTTACGAGTTTTGCAATTATCCTGCGTGTATGGTCAGTCCATCAACAGAAGTTTTAAAAATATACGTTTGAAACGTGAGTTGATCCACTGTGTCTTGTGAGACTCGACATATCTTATTGCAATTGAACGTTTATTTCTGTATTTATTAACATACTTTTATTTTGGTAATATTGCATCCTCTACCTTTTTTTCAAACAGCTACTCAACTTCAAATGTATTATTCTTTATTTCCGGACAGTTTTAGTTTAATATGTATTTCAGATATGATTTGAAGTTTTGACAACATAAACTGATAACATACATGTTCTGATTAAATAACTCGACTTATTTAAAAAAAGGAATTAAACGGAATTAAATGAATATGATTTAATAAAAACTGTAATCCATAATCGGGCAATGCTCGGCTTTTCATGCGATAATAGAACTTTATCTTCAAACTTGCCGGAGATGGACACGTTTTTTTTTTCATTGTATTCCATTCGTCTGTTGTCATTGATTTCGAGAAGTAAAAGTTTGATCAATTAGGCCAGGACCTGAGTTTAAATTAGGAACTTACCTTGCAAATATATGTGTGTGTTTTCCCCTGGATAGTTTTATGGTGCAGTTTTATCATTAAACGAGGGTTGTTCAGGAAGTGCACGGAATTATTGCATTCAGACATCTAAATTAATGTAGTTATAAAGTGATTTGAAGTAAGTAGGTTTTAATCTAAATTTTAATTTATATTGATGATAGAATTATTTGTATTTTCTATGCACATGTTGGGCATATAAAGTGCATACAAAATGCATACTGCGTAGCCGGAGATATACATGAACTGCAATTACCATAAATGCAAGCCTGGTATGATGGTAAACTTTTAAACTGTTTCTTTTCAACGTCTGTGTTTGATTAATACATTCTAACGCCGCATAGCAGCATCGCCGCATAAACGTGTTTTTTGTTTGTTTATGCGCTGATTTTCGACGCATAAACAGGGCGATCACGTGTATGTGGCTACGCTCAACGCATAAAGCAGAAATTGCTTATATGGGGCGCAACTGTACCCTTTCGCCACATAAAGAGAATTTACTTAACCATTTATTTTAAAGCTATAAGAGTTCTAATATTTCAACAAAAACGATGGTGAGGACGTTGATGATGATGGTGGTTGTGATAATGTTGTTGATTATGATGATTATTAAGAATAGCATACAACTGTCATTTTGAAAAAAATTGGGAATGATGATGATGATGATGATGATGATGATGATGATGATGATGATGATGATGATAATGATGATAATGATGATGATGATGATGATGATGATGATGATGATCATGATCATGATCATAATGTTGGTTGTGGGGATGACGATGGTGGTGGTGGTGGTTGAGATTGTGGTGGTGATAAGGGCGGTTGTGATGATGTTGTTGATTATGATGAAGATTAAGATAAGGGCGTAGCATATTACTGTCATTTTGAAAAAAATAAATACGGGAAAAGTAGGCAGGCAAAATGGTCAAATTTAAGGTAATATTTTAAAGTTGAGCCAAAATTGAAAGTTAAAAATAAAATATTGCTCCCCTGGTATTGTTCACATCTACATTTTCTTGGTTACAAATGACTAGTGTATAAAACACAATCAATAAAAGAAAGACGTCCATGATGACCTTACATCAGTCATCTGAGTCCTCTTGTTCAAGTGCCTAAAACTAATGTTGTGTTGAAATGTTTGGAAACAATATAATCTTCAAAAGTTTTCTTATCGTTGCCCTGGTAACCAAAGATAAACGCTGATGACCTAGACCTAAAAAAAAATCTCAATCGCACAATAACCAGTGGTTCTTTACATGGAAATAATTCTTAGCTCATCTGAGCACAAAGAGCACAAGCGGAGCTGTGAGGATTGATGGATGTCTGTTGTTTGTCCGTCGTTAATAATTGACTTTTCTAGAAAGGTTTGAAATGACGTTGAAAGTGCGCATTGTCAAGGGTACATGCCCGTCAGTCTGACAAAAAGGTGAGAATATATGTAACGTCATACGACGATTCACTTTTCTGATTGTCCCAAATGACAGTGTTGTGTGTTATCGGAACATATATTCCCGCCATTAGTCGGGCCAGACGTCATTTCAAACGTTTTCGCAGAAAGATCAATAGGTTTGGTATCCTATACATATTTTATCATGCAATAAAATATTATCAAATTGAATTAAAAGTCGTTTTATTATGAAAGAAGGTAAAGTACGACAGCCCATCTTAATTACTGAAATGAACAATCATCAAACATGTGTTTGAATAACGATCTGGATTGTTGAATCTGACATTGGGATTTGCTTTATATATACGTATTAAGAACACATATATCCAAGTAATTTACCTGTTTGACTTTTCATTTTAATAATTCTTACGTTTGAAAATATAAAAATAACGATGACTTTCATAACAAACATTACTTTCGAATCTTCTTCCTTGTTTTGTGTGAAGGTGTATCATTTGTTAAACATAGACGGCACTAACATTATTGTGTTTGTGAGTTTAATTGAGCAAGTTAAAAAGTTAAAGTAATAATAAAACATTAAGGTCAAATTTAACGGTTTAATAACGACTTGGTTATCAAATGTCATTCTGTCAATTGTAGTGTCCACAACGTTACTCTTAACGGTTTAATAACGACTTGGTTATCAAATGTCATACTGTCAATTGTAGTGTCCACAACGTTACTCTTAACGGTTTAATAACGACTTGGTTATCAAATGTCATACTGTCAATTGTAGTGTCCACAACGTTACTCTTAACGGTTTAATAACGACTTGGTTATCAAATGTCATACTGTCAATTGTAGTGTCCACAACGTTACTCTTAACGGTTTAATAACGACTTGGTTATCAAATGTCATACTGTCAATTGTAGTGTCCACAACGTTACTCTTAACGGTTTAATAACGACTTGGTTATCAAATGTCATACTGTCAATTGTAGTGTCCACAACGTTACTCTTAACGGTTTAATAACGACTTGGTTATCAAATGTCATACTGTCAATTGTAGTGTCCACAACGTTACTCTTAACGGTTTAATAACGACTTGGTTATCAAATGTCATACTGTCAATTGTAGTGTCCACAACGTTACTCTTAACGGTTTAATAACGACTTGGCTATCAAATGTCATACTGTCAATTGTAGTGTCCACAAAGTTACTCTTAACGGTTTAATAACGACTTGGTTATCAAATGTCATACTGTCAATTGTAGTGTCCACAACGTTACTCTTAAGTTGCTTGATCTACAAATATTGTATACCGCAACGCTTTGTTTTTTGTGAAAAAAAAACAATATTCGGTTGTTCGGCAGCTTTTTTACACTCAAACTCCTTTTGGTTTCAAGAGTAACTGGATATGTTTGAGCCACATAGTACCCTCATGCTGGCCTAAATATCTTTTTCAGACTAGAGAAAGACAATTAAGCTGCATCGAAGCTGATTTTCACCAAGCTTTCTGCAACGTGTTTAGACATGAGGCAGCAGCTTCACAGTGTGGCAGTATATGCTTTATTGTGGCAGTGGCGACAAAGTGCAATTCACCAAAGGATTGGATTCCTTCTGGCCGTTTATATTTACAAATCCTTAATAACAATAACTTTGACTGTGACCTTTAACTTTGGTGTTGTAATTGGGCTTTTTCCTGATGTGATGATTTGTTTGGAATATGATGGAGCAGTGTTGTTTTACATTTTGTTACAGGAAACATGCTTCTGCTTTACAAATCACAACACAGACGTGGTTAAAGGCATACGGATACATTTATAGGTTGTTTATGATTGTATTTAACTTATCTTTATTTAAAAGCTATATTTACAATGGATTTACTTGCAGAGCAACATCAAAGTCAGCTGCTTTATTTATAGAGGATAACAGTTCAGAGGGGATGTCACCATCTTCATCATGTAATATGTGTCGATGCTATTTTATCACAAGTCCGTTCTGTTAGCAGACTGTCAAAATATTCAGCTCCTTGGGACAGTTACAATTGCAGAGATGGTAAGAGAAGTTTTTTGTTATCTCCAATGTTAGTAAAACCCTTCACTTTTCTAGTATTAAAACGCTATATTCATCTCACCCTGTCGAATTTAATTTCATTTATCAATTACTTGCCTTATTGTTGCGGAACCAGTTTGCATTCCGTGATAGTTTGTCACTTCATTTATGTACTTATGTCTGTCCGTGCATGTATTTGTTCAAATATTGCATACAGGCTTTTCTTTTATAACAAAACTGCCTCCAAAAGAATTGAATAACCAGCGTATAACTTATTATATTGATGTAATACAATGAGTGGAAATTCAGTATACACGAACAAGAACGATTAATCAATCTGCAGTATTTGTGTAATTTGTGTTGGGAATCGGTTGCAATTTTACTATCGATGATCAGTTCCACTCAAGTAACCGATTATCGATAGAACAATCGGTTTTTAAAATGCTAGATAGTACCTGATTTGTAGTTTTATTCATGTACAGTATTAAACTCTTAATCATTATATGCATATACCTTATGTCTATGATTGAAGTAATTAAGTGTTGTTGTATAAAAATAGTTCATTTTCTTGCTCATTGTGGCTTTCATCAGCCTTTTAATTAAAGATAACATCTGAACACTAACTAATATATTTTCGATAATCGATTATAACTAAATACTATCGATTGTCGCCGATTTCAGGTCCAACCAATCCATTCTCGATTATAATCGATCATCGGAACATCACTAGTATTTATAATGTGGAGTATAACTTCAGAAGTATTGAATGAACTCAAATAAAATTTCTGATATTGGTAAGGAAAGTTCAGACCAATTTCAGTGAAGAAAAACCATGTCTACTGTCAGCTATTGTCCTGTTGTCACTTTATTTTTGTGCAGCACAACTCCAAAAGGATGTAAAACATTATCATAACCAATATCAGTTGTAACGAATAGAATGGTGGCCAACGTAATGATAAGGCTCTCTTGGTCGCATGATTTGTAAAGCTGCAATCACTGCCACTTGTTTCTTTCAGATCCCAACAAGCAATGCTGTCCTGTCTTTAAAAAGCAACCGAAAGGTTTGACGTTCAATGAGATATTTGAACTTGCATTTTCAACATTTCCAAGTGAATAACTTTGCTCCAATGCGAAAAGATAATAATGTGTTTGTTGTGGATCTTCAGAAGGTTAAAGAAAAATGTTTTAATTTGTGAGGATAGCGGTTGCTATTACAGTCATTCAAGCCCTCCATCTTATGAAGGAAGTTAACACAAAATGATCCTATATTGTCTGAAAACAATGTTTATACAAATAAAAGAAAATATATGGAAAGAGGATAGATCGAGTTGGATTAGGAAAAGCAAAAATAATTATAAGCAAAGCATATTATGGTTCAGAAATATATGCTGTAATTCAGTACTTGGGAGTAGCAATAACATCAGGTGTTGGTCATGGCAATGCCATTTATAAGAAAAGACTGTATGTCCGCACATATATATCTGTTCTTGACCGTGAAAAACAACATCTGCAGCATGAGCCACCAAAGATAGTCATATATATGATAGAGAAGGAAAAGGGGCCCTATTAATATGTCATCATCATGTCACGGTCCTAAAGATAGAAACCAACTTTATAATTTGAAAACAAAAATGGAAGTTAAACATAGATTTCGAAATACAGGGCCAGTTATCCAGCCAAATTTCACCAAACTTATAGCAGACACGGACTCAAGAAAGTTTGTAAAACATGTAGATTTTTCATTTCTTTCAAAAGGAAAAAAAATATATCAAAATTCATTTGCAATGACTGATACTGCTGATACCTCGACACAAAGGTTATGTGATCCTTCAAGAAGCTCAAAATAACAGCTGGGAATGGACATGATTTATGAGGCGGCCCATTGTATACCACATGTTTGAGTTTTCCTCATCCCCATCTAGTTCTCAAAAATATCAAATAAACGAACCCTTCAGTGTTTGCTGGAATGATGACTTGTACCTTACATAAGCTGATATATGAGACTGATTGGAGCTGGCATTAGAGGAAGGATTTGAAGCTGTATACTCTATTGTAAGTGTTAAAAGTGAAGATAAATCTATCAAATTAAGGTGTTTTAATCATGTTAAAGACGGCATGCTGTCTAAACTCAAAAAGGATTCAACTACTGCAGATTGTGCCAATGAAATTATAGAGCAGATATAAGGGAAATAAATGAATGATGTAAAAACCACTGGACTAGTAGACGTATCAGAAGATCAGTATGAAACCAGATATCAAACCATGTCTGCAAAATGGCCCCTGTCAGTCAAAAATAACTTAGTTTCAACACGACTCAGAATTTGGTCACTCGAAACAACGTTACTAAAATCAGTCGGAAAAGAAATAAGAATGGAAGCTGGTTTGGGAAATCCTCGACAAAAATGTGACAACAAAAGAATAGAATCTATTTGTAATATCTTGAAAGATCAATATATAACCAGTAAGCAGTTTATGGTTTAGTGTACAAACATGTAGTCATACAGGAAAATATAATTATAAAAGCAGTTTATAATTGTGGTTGATATCGGTTAGCAGGTGCTCTTCAGCTGTATGATATACCGCACAGCAAATGGTAGTCAATTACTGAATTCCAAAGTAAGACGTTTGTTGCAAAGATTCTAAATAGTTATATAACAGAAGATTGCCACAAGGACCATTACTAGAAAACTTAGTTTGCAACATCAGGTGTGTGGTTCGTAGCTATCATCACTATCTGTCAACTTTTCTAATTACTAGTTAATGGAATAGCGCAAGGAAAATTTTGTCTCATGATTCTGTTCGGGAACTTGGCAACGGAAAATTTCGTATTGTAGAAGAAAGCGACGCTTACGTAGAAAGGAAGATAACAAAAATCATTTGTATGCAAATGCACTGAGTGTATGAAATTGAAATTATGTGCTCATATTCTGGTTGCTGCAGATGAAAAAACCTAGTGTGATTAGTTTCCTTTTTATTTACATTCCATCAGCTGCAGTTAATAAAAACAAAACAAAAATCAAGGAGCCAGAAAAGGCTCCCAGATTGTAAAACGGATCCCCATTTAAAAATATGTAACCAGTGACACCTAGAACATAAACGTTGACTGTTGACTTGATGTTGCAATACCTCATATGGAAAGGTATATTATGTATCCACACAGATTGGAAGATGGGACAGTTGAAATGAAACCAACAGTTTCTAAACCAACAACAAATTATTATTGCATGAAAAGGAAATGCTTGCTAAAGATTTCCATATTTTTGAAAAGGCCTGCTTGTATATAATGGCATTGAACTTTCCGAATGCCACAAGAAACTCCCCAAAGATAAATTTGGCTTTGAGGTATCAGCATGATATAAATGACCAATGGCATGAGTATAACTTGCTTATCATTTTATTATATGAACGTATATAAAACGGGACTAGTCACTTTATTGCCTGAAAATGTTCAACATATTTGGACAAATGGCGTTATGAATGTTTGATTTTTGCTGTTTTGTTTATGTGAGGTTTTGAGAATATAGAGTTCAAGTTTGATGCTATGATGTGACACCTTCCTTCTATTGTGGCTTCTGGATTCATTTAAACCAACTAGTAAGTTTTCTGTGTTTGTGTGTACTGTTGTGCATTAACTCAACGGCTGCCTTTTAATAACTTAAGTTACATAAGATGTTCAGTTTAATAAGTGTGATGCATATTTTGTTGCATACTTATTATTCTTGCATGTCATACTAAGTTTCTAAGAGTTTTGCGGTTACTGAAATAGTAATCCGCAAAATTTGGTTGACAGCCAGTAGGTAACCCCTGAAGCGCACATTTAAACGCTTTTCGCCGACATTGCTTTCATAATATCGTTACGAGACCTTGTTCTCAGAATAAATTTAAGAAATACCATTATAGTACTTTGCTTTACAATTTTACTTGCAAAAATGCATACTAACATGTATTGTATATTAATCTACATAACTTATGTCAACACTGTTTGATAATTGTATAATCGGCCTAAGATCATATATGGTGTTATTTTATTGCGATTAAACTTCGTATAAAGCCAGCTGATAGGTCTGAGTAGCCTGGAAGTTGTTGTTTGTTTGTTGTTTTTTTGTTGTTTGTTTGTTTGTTTGTTTGTTTGTTTTTGTTTTTTTTGTTTTTTTTTTTAAGGGGGATAGTTTGCCACTGTCACTGCAAAACGTCCACGTAATTACTGTTGATAATATCGTTACGATAATGATGATATCATTTAAATACTAAATTACATATAAGTTGTACCACAAATAAATTAAACATGAATAATATAAGTGGTGTTATAGAAGGAAATACCATTCTTGTTTAACACCTTCCCTCACACTACGCATGAACTCACAACGCTGTATGTTTAGTCTTTGGAAATAAACTTGGAAAATTATGTTTTCTTTTCAATGCTGATTTTATAATAAACCATATGTGTTACAGAGGTAAAACACTCCATATTTCCATTGTACCTACCACTGTTAACTTCTATTAGCTCATTTATACTGCATTCCAGTCTTGTTTACATCGGCTTAAACACATTTATGTTTCCCTCTTAGAATTAGCATCACTCTTGAACAAGAAATAAACATTTTGAAAAACTGGTTTACTTTCAATCAATTGCAAGCAAACCCTGACAAATTTCAAGCAATTTCAGTTAGCTCAAAGCTGTTAAAGAAATAAAATAATTCAATATACTTAATCACACTAGTGTTTGTGAAGAGAAAGTAAAACCTTAAAGCGTTGAGGTAGATAGTTTATTAAATGTTGAAACCAAGAGTTCTTAAATGTTCAAAAAGCAGCTTAGCAATTGATTTCTTTTAAAGACTTAGAACAAACAAATAGTAAGCTTATTATCTTTAAATCTTTTATCTGATCCAATTTAAACTACTGTCCTGTTGTTTGGCATTTTTGTAGAAAAACTACCACAGAAACATTGGAAAAAATCGACACAAAGCTTTAAAAAATGTTTTTGATAAATACAACTCAACGAAAATCTTCTTCATAGAGTTCAATTGCCAACATTGCATCTGAGCAGGGTAAGATACATCGCTACTGAAACTTACAAATGTCTGTATGGTATCTCACCAGAATATGTACAAAACCTTGTAGCTTCCAAAAGAAAATAAGGTGCTTTCAAAACTACCTGGGCTTAAAAAGGCTGATCCATACTAGGACAGGTCCCTCTTTTAAATGCTCAATGTAAAAAATAATACCTTATTGCTTTAAAAAATCTAAGAAATTGCGAATTATAACATGTTTCACTGAATATCTTTTACCCTTTGTCATAGAAGAAAAGGAGTGTTGCTTTCAGTGGGATGGCCTACTCCCACTGGACAAGATATGGCACGCAAATACCTGAAATGATTTCGGCGGAAATTTTGAATAAAAAATAACAAATAATCAAATTAAATATCTATTTAGATTTGTTTTAAATTGCTTAGCATCTGTCGAACACATACAACTACTTGTGTTTATTTTCTTTCGGCAAGTTTTATGTTTAGGTGTTACGATTATACATTGTCAATTAACTTTTTTACACAGTGGTAGGTGCTGATATTGTCAGGACAATGGCCGGGCAGAGGTATGGTAACCTGAAGGTAGGGATTGCCAAAATGGGATCAACAATGCCTTTGTACGGTACTATTTCCGATAATATCAGCAGAATTTAATTGTGTCTAAATTACATGATACATACAGTTCCTCCTCTAAGCAATACTTTTCAAAGTATTAATAAAGCTTAAATATGATTTTTGCTCATGGTGTTTGGACAAATTTGTTCAAAATTGCAGGGTGTTGACACCTTGAGGCGAAAGGGAAGTTCTTAATTCCAAACTGCATAAAGAGAATCAAATGTAAATGATTTAATTTTATTTATATGATTGAAAGCAATTTGAAGTTCTTTGTATGAACTTGTTTATTTTGTATTATTACTGTTCGTATATATCGAAGAGTTTTATATCATGTACCAATAGTGAGGCAGACTAACATTAAATGGTTAGATAAGTAGCCAATAACGACACACGAACCAAAACAACCACAAGAACGACACGATTACAGACCTATACAACGAATGCAATTTGATGATGAGCATTGCATTTACAGCAAATACTCTTTTATAAGAGGGTATATATGCTCTGCATTTATGAGTAAGTCCAGGTTAAATTACGCACATTCTAACATGTTTTAAGCACATTTTGCCAAACTCCAACTAGTCATTCCCAATCTGGGCCGAAATCTTCAAAGTATAAAGGCTCTGCTCTCTCCCGCTTAGAGTTTCTAAAATAAACCAGAGCTTAAATGTCAAACACATGTTCCAACAGTGATTGCCTTACATGATCGGTATTATGACATTAGCACATGATATGTTCAGGCTTTAACACTTAAGATGACAGATGTCACAGTCACTTTTCATGTTGTTTTTCTCCGCATGATAAACATGTCAATCCCTTTTACCAAGGCCTCATAAGACGGGGATACTTTATACACAGACCGTCGATCATTGTTTAATCAAATACAGTTTTTTTTTACAGCTAATCGAAACGTTTAACAGTTAAATAGAAAAAATCTACAACTTTCACTGAAATTCAGTCTGACTGAATATATGTATAAATAAATATCAGTAAGAAAGTTGCCTCGCGACCACCGTATAAATGGTATGTTAATAAGTAATATGTATTTTCACACCAAGCGTTGAGTGGCTAGGGTTGATTAATGAGGCTCATACCGACGCACTATGACATGTGTTTCCATAGATAATAATCTCACAGAACAACAAATAACTTTAGAGTCGTCTATTTATTTCAAGTTTGAACGTTTCAGTGTCAAGTTTTAATGTGAACATTGTTATATAAGTTTGTTTGTTATCTCGATCAAGACTGTTTAATTCAGTATTATAAAAAAACACGATCTCAATAGTTCAGTTTACCGATGACTATGACTAAAAACAAGAATTAAAAGAACATTACAGTAGCTCTAAAATATTTCGGGGAATGATGATTTTTCTTGACCAAAACTTAAACCCTTTATGCTTGAATACATGAGCAAGAAATGAAACGGTGCCGAGTTATCTTGATATCCAATCCGATGGTGCCGAATTGGCGGTGCCTTATTGAAATGGCCCCGAAAAGTTTGTGTTCCGAATTCGTTTGGTGCCGAATTGTCCGGAAACCGTTCTACAGTGTGTTTTCCACTTTTTATGCTCCCAAATGCAGAGCATATAGTTGCTGTACGTCCGTCCATTTATTCTTTTAGGGTTTTAGCTAAAGCGTTATAGGAGGGCTATACGCACAAGTGCATTGCATAAGAACCATAACCATAGCGTCTGTAAATTATTATTTATCTCCTTTCTCGTTATAAGTTCGCATTATGACAAAGCTTGTCAACATGTACTGAAGGGTTTGAAACGTAAGTTGGAACAGATACATATTTACTAAAGTATGTCTCTTTAACCATCGTTTATACTTAATTTTGGTCCAGAGCATAACTCAAAAAATTCGTTGAGGTATTTACATCAAGCTAAGCCGAGTATTTATACATGTGCAAGGAATCAATAGTTATCAAATCACGGTATACAAAATAGGAATCTGAGGATTGGGTGTTAAATACCTTATTACCATTAGTGGATGGGGTAAGTAAGTTTATTCAATGTATGCAACCTAGTTTTAGAGAAATTTCATGACACTTAGTAACTATGAATCATTAAATGTGATCGAAATCATTCATGTTGAATATTTAAAAAGTCATTTAAATGTCATTTTTAATAGTATGCTTTTACATAAGTCGTTTCTTACACTGCCTGTATTTTTACCGCAAATGTTAATACATATTTTAGCAAATAGACAATAACAACCTTAGAAGGCAACCGTGACTTCATTACATTTAATATATCAAAGCTATTCTCATCATAAAGTACTTGTACAGAACTATGATGAGGGGTAGGTACGCTGATTAATATTCGCACTCGGGCAAGGCCCACTCGGCGAGTGCTCCGCTAGTATTGTTAGTCATTCTTGGTTTAAGTAATAGAGTGCACAGAAAACATGTAACTCTGGTTTGTGCTACCCTTGTCATTAACGTGCACCAGTGTAAAGCACTGTCACACGGGAATCCCATTTAACCCCATTTAACCCAATTCAACGTCCCTCCCGGAAGAGGATTAATATTCTTCTAGTGACCCCTGGATTGACAGTCAAGTGTGTAACCACTAGACCACAGATCCGCCATACCAGGTATATGATGCATTAATGGTATGTCAGTTTTGTATGTACGTTTAATGTCTCTCGTTCAGTGTCTTTAAGGCCAGAGTTGATTTTGAACTTGTCCCTAAAATTTCCATTTGCCATCTGAATATGTATTTATGACCGATTTATAGTTGAGATCATTTTAGGGTTGTATTGTAAATTATAATTCTTGACATGCCCGTCCCATTCATTTCCTTGCACAATTATAAACCCCTTTTCCTTGTCCTGTTAAAAGTTACCACTGCAGGTCATTGGTATTGGTGAAAAGCTTCCTACTTAATACCTATATCACACTAGACGAAGACAATGAAGACTTCACTACGTCTTGGCAATTTCGACGAACGCTTCAAAGACGCGGTCAATTTAAAAAAAAAGTTTTACTCAAGTTCATACTACGTCCTTGCTGCGTCTCTGCCAGGCATTCTCTACGTCTCACACGTTCCAAATACGTTCTTACTGAGCGCATCCTCACGCGTGCATCACGTCATATGCGTTCTTAAAACGCGCGTACCACGCCCAATGCGTTCCTTGTACGTTCTTACTATGACCAGGAAGACTGCTGCATGCGATTACCAAGTACGTAGCACGTCCTCACCACGTTTTTATGACTCGAATTAATTTGTAAATGGAATCAAGATGAAATGTACGATTTTATAGATTTTCTCTTTCTCGACGCAAACTATTTCCTCAAGCAGTAATTGCTAATCTAGGTAAGTTCTTTGTTACTTGAGTGGTTCGGTAGTTTTCATTATCTGTACTGTCATATACACTAATATATCTAGCAATATCGGATGCTTAAAATCTCCACATATTGTTTGAGTACAGTTTTATTAATATCTTAATGTTGTCTACTGAAAGGAAAAGGAAATAAAATTTTACATTTTGCTTTTGTTGCAAACGGATTTAAAAAAACTTAGAGAATGATTGTAAATTTAATTTTGTTACTATCATTAGGTATTTTTGTAATGTATTTTATATAGATTGATAACTAACATAATCTATTCTTTTCCATAATTTTGTTATTTTCTTACATGCACACAACCTATAGTTTGGTGAGTTTAACACATTCGTTTTGAAGCTGCCCTCTTACAGATTGAACGTTTTGACAACTTTTATTTTTTTGTCTTGGAACTAGCCAATTTTAGAACAAATCCATGAAAATTAGTTATATAAGACTGCTGACAAAAATTAGATCGCCGATTTTTATATTCAAGTTCAATAATTGATGATTTATGCATTTTTCTTAAAGGCATAAAATTTTAATTTTCGAACAAAAATATGAAAATCTGCGATCTGATCTTTTGTCAGCAATCGTTTATCATTGGTTTGCAGATATTTACGCAAAAATTTGCTCTTTCCATGACAAAAAAAAAAGTTGTAAAAATGGTAAATCTATGAGAGTGCAGCTTTAATTAAACGTAAACAACATACATGAAGTAAGATCCGTCGAAGGCAACAAACACAGCTACCTGGTATTTAGACTGCATTTTTGGCCAGTCTAGCTATCTGATCTAAGCGATTAAGTCTCAATGGTGATCTCTTGGATTGATAATTATGAAAAAAAAAATATTCTTGTACTCTATGATACAGATAATAAACAATGTTCGACCTTTATCGTATACACATATATTAATAGCGAACACAAGTCTGAAACCGTTAGAAAGAATAATGATATTTTCTTGGAAAGTAGTGAACCTTTACTACCAAATAATATCCAAGGTTTGCCAATTAACGACGCCAAGAAATGTCGACACCAGACGGGAACGCTGTCTATTAGCCTCATGTCGGCGGCACATGAATCTGGCTCGAAGACTTCGGTCGTGTAGTTCATATCTGCACAGCCAAAATATGAGATCTGAAATTAACATTATCATATGAAACAAGAGGGTGAAATGATCTACTTGTATGGAACATCCTTGAACTTTCTGTAATTCACGCTGGCTTGAATTAAGGACAGATACTCACAATGGCTAGACAAATCGCGGTTAACTGTAACATTGTGGGGGAACGGACACCGGATATAGCTCAAAAAGTGATCAATCGATAAGCGTTTGATTTTGACACATGGAAAACTTTCTATCATTTTTTTGTATTTTATGGTTATATATTTATCAAAATCGAAGAGTTTCGAATAACTTGATCCTGTGCAATATACGACTATGATGGAAATGTGTCTCCTTTTTTGTATAATAGCCCAATTCTCGCCGAAAACTACATGATCGCTCACAAATGTTCATTTATGTGGTACGATTTAAAACATAAATCAACCAATTGAAAATGAAAATAAAAACTGAATCCAGCGATTTTATTGTAATTACATTATCTAGTAATGTGTAAGATATCAATACGATATGTTTTGTTGTTACGGAGATATTCATACCTTTTGATGCCCTGGCGGTGTACTGGGGATAGATACAGCAAATAAATAATTGCACAGGGGATAGCTATTAAGTGGACTGATGATATTAACGATGTATTTAGAATAACGAGACTGTGATTATGTTTACGGCCATTTACCTATACGCGAGCTCGAGGGATATTGTTTGATGTTGTCCATATCGCAAAAAATGTTGTTGTTTTTTTTTTGTATATGTATGCACTTAAAACTGTTTCATTTATACAGCTTAGTGAACCATGATGTGTTTTTCACAAGCATCAATGTTCGAGTCGCAAATATCTAAATATTTGAAATACGCCGGTAATCTGATTTATTGAGGAACACAAAACATATGGCCGTAGAATTTATGTGGTGTTTGCTATTCATATATAAAGTATTGCGTTGTAAATCAAGTAGGTACGTGTTTGTACACAGAAAGTAATCAGTAAGGAATGAGATATTGTGATCAATTTGGAACACGTGAAGCTTTTGTCTAAGCTTGGGTCGATGTTGCTATTACTTAGAACAGAATAATTGTCTCTGCTCGTTCACTTCAGTGAGAAAGTATGTATTGTGACCAACCCTGATATTTAAGCAGCTTGCATAATTTTATTATATACGTATATTTAGGAGATCATGAATCAAACTCATTGTTAACTAAAGTTTGCTCAATAATTTCTGATCAAATTGTACTCTCACTTTTTGCAGAATATTTGAAAGTTCGAAATAGACATACATGTATATTGTATATTAACAGTGTTACTATAATTTTTTGTCACATTTTACATCTTTTCACCAGGACTCATTTCTCAACTTTGAAACTATCCTCAGTACATGATACAGCTATCCCCAGTACAGTACTGTGAACATTTCTAAGGGCATATTTTCAATAGTTTAAAAGTAACATTGCCAGTTCTTACAATAAAATTATTGAGCTTATGCTTGTAAAATCCATCGATTCAGATTTTTTATTTATTCGATATATTTCCTAAAAAAATAACAATATTTGTCGAAATTCTTTAGGTTTTGAGGTGATCATCTCACATTTGAAGAAACATTTATCGGGGTCTGCTAAATCGTAAGCACCTTAAAGTATACCATAGGCCAAATTTAGCATTCAGCTAATAGTTCAAACACTTGTTTCATTTGTGGATACGGTAGATATGCGTTAACATAGCAAGATCTTACCTCTGGTAAAGAAAAACAACTGCATAATTGTCTGTTTACTTATCACTTTTTGAGCTATATCCGGTGTCCATTCCCACACAGTGTGTAACACAAGATAACATTACAGTAAACACCCCATGTACTGCGGTATTTCTCTATAAGACCGTGATTTACAGTTAGTTGTTCACGGCTTTAAAACGTTTCCATTGCTTTATTTTGGCTCCAGGTTTTGTACACTTGACACCTTAAGTATGCCTTATCACTTTATTTCAGTTTATATATGCATACGTGTAACAAAAAAGAAAGACACTTTAGAGTGACTCGCTCATGGTTTGAACAATGCACTTTTTTAATTACGAAATAATGTATGGCAAATGATAACGAGTGTTAAAACAAAAATACTAAAAGCTGGAAACCTTCAGCGAATGTTGATATTTGCTCAAATATCGTCTTTGGGGACCACAATTTTCATAAACGTTTAATCCGCGATTGAAAATTAGTTAGAGCTGTAATGTTGCGTGATTGGTTGATTGACATTATCACGTGATGTTATCAATGTATCCTTATTTGGTCAACATATCCAACAAATTGTTAAAGTCGCGGTGGCCGTGTGGATTAGCCGGCTATTTTCTAATTTATTCTTGACTTTACCGGCTAGAGTTCAAACCCCAATAAAACCAAACTACATTTGTATGCTATAACAGTATTTTTTCTGCAATATCGATATCTTAGAGTAATTTAATGATAAAATATGTGTTGTCAAATACATTATCGGTAAAAATATACCCATCCATTATCGTGTCAATCTGTTAACGTATATTATAAGTCCCTGTGTTTAGTATATATAATACAAAAGAAATGCATTGACAAAGATTTACATTTTTACATCTTTTCTATTTTCAGTCTTGGAATGGGCAATTGTTTGCGTTTATTTCTGCAAACCAGTAATAAAAAACTGCTGACAGAGGATGAGATCGCAGATTTTAATATAACCGTTTGAAAAATCATGTTTTATGGCTAAAATCATTACTAACGGTTTAAGAAAAATGCATAAAACATCAAGTTTTGACCTTTAATATAAAAGTCTGCGATCTATTTGTTTATGTCTCATTTCAATATCGTTACTGTTTATTCGTATTAAATATAGTAAAACAATATCCAACGTATTGACTTATTCAAATACTGTCGCTTAAACGTATTATTGTTTGCCATTCGAAGCTCCTCGGCCATTTTTATCGAATACAGCCTTGGATGTGTATGGACTGTTTACAATGTCAGAAATCAGCACACTTTAACTACGCTGCAAATAGATCGCGTAGTAGTTTCAATTTGGCAGTTAAACTCAATGACATTAATCTTGCAAATCTTAATTTTGTTTGCAATTAACTTCACTGCCATTTAATTGAAACTTAGATCTTCAAACACAAGCTGCACATAACATTTAATAAATAATAAAAAAACTTTTTTACAAACAACTTCTACTAATGTACCGGCATACATCCGCGGTTGCTTTCTAAGAAAATGGCCGAGAATTTTCGAATGATTATTTGCGTCAAGCTTTAAAATCTACATGATCAATAATGCGACTGCACTCAATGATGCTAAAAATGTCTTAACCCCGACCAGAAAAATCGCAGCCTTTATATATTCTAGAAAAAGGGATCGAAAATTGTCGATCGCTCGAAAAAAAAGATCGAAATTGATCTCTGTTTTCGACACTTTTTACGATACAAGATAAACAAATCTTTATTTAAATTTAAGAAAATTGTATATGCAAACAAGAAACATAAGCTCAATTACATATCAAAAACATAAAAATGAGATCGTGACCTGGAAATAAAAGCATATGGTTTATATGCGCACGGTTCCGCTAGTTGACATACCACTGTAAAATTGTTAGTTATTTTAAGAGTATATTTAAAGCATAAACTGTATACATTGAAAAAACAAAGTCTACCACTTTGTAGGAATGTTAATTGATAATGTATAGTCGTAACACCTAAACAAAAAACTTGTCGAAAGAAAAACACAAGTAGTTATAATTATGTGTTTGACAGATGTTATATGAATTTGAAACAATCCTTAACCGATATTATCCCATGCTTTTCAATTTGATTATTTTTTGTTGTTTTTTATTCAAAATGTCCGCTGAAGTCTTTTCTGGTATATGCATACCATATCTTGTTCAGTAAGTGTAGGCCACCCCACTGAAAACAAAACTTCTTTATTGTTAAGACAAAGGATAAAAGAAATTCAGCGGAACATGTTATGATTCTCAATTTCTTCAGATTTGTTAAAGCAATATGGTATTGTTGGCACATTGAGCATATACAAGAGGGGCTTGTCCAGGTGCGGATCAGCCTTCTAAATTCCAGGTAGTTGTAAGAGAACCTTAAAGCGGACATAATTCTTCCCATATTTTGTTGTTCTTACTGATGTTACATCTACACAGTGAGGTTAAAATTGCATGTCTTAAAAACTACAAGGTTTTGACCATATTCTGGTGAGATACCATACAGACATTTGTACGTTTCAGTAGCGATGTATCTTACCCTGCTCAGATGCAATGTTATCAATTGAACACTATGAAGAGTTTTTCATAAGTTGAATTGAAATCATTAAAAACATGTTTTAAAGCTCTATATTGAATCTTTACTAATTGTTCTGTGTAAGTCTTGCTACAAAAATGCCAAAAGACAGGGCAGTAGTTGAAATTGAATCTGATAAAAGATTTAAAGATAATAAGCTTAGTATTAGTTTTCAAAAAGTGCTTAGTCTTTGAAGGATATTCAATTACTTAGCTGCTTTATTGCACATAATAGAAATTTTGGCATCAACATTTAATACACCATTTACCTCAACGCAGGGTTATTCCCCTTTATAAGAAAAGTGACAAGACTGAGGTTGGGAACTACAGGCCTGTTTCAGTTTTAAGTATTGTTTCAAAGATATTTGAAAGGGTCATATATGATCAGGTAGAAGGTTATTTAAATGATAAACAACTTCTCTACAGCTACCAATCCGGTTTTAGGCGTGGCTTCTCCACAGACACATGTCTTACCCATTTATCTGATTACATTCGTTTTAAGATGGATGAAGGTAAACTGGTTGGAATGGTTCTACTTGACCTTCAGAAGGCCTTCGATACGGTCAATCATGGTATTTTACTGATGAAACTTGAGGCTATAGGTCTCCATGCTGACGCTGTTAGATGGTTTCAATCCTATCTCTCAGATCGCCATCAGATTGTCGACGTATCTGGCACATTGTCCTCCGAAGCCAATGTCACATGTGGTGTCCCTCAGGGTTCCATCCTTGGCCCTCTTCTATTTCTAATTTATGTTAATGATATGGCCGCTGTGGTTAACAATAAAATATTACTCTATGCTGATGATACGGGCATCTTAGTAGCTGGTAAAAGCATATCAGAAATTCAATCCATTCTTTCAAGTGACCTGGAACTCATTAGTGAGTGGCTAGTGGACAACAAACTGTCTCTACACCTTGGCAAGACAGAATCAGTATTGTTTGGTTCAAAGCCCAAACTTAAGTCTAATCCCCAGCTTAATGTGTCTTGTAATGGGGTGCCAATTACTCCATCAAGTTTTGTCAAGTACCTTGGTGCTAAAATAGATCAGAGTCTGGCTGGTGAGTCCATAGCCAAGTCAGTTATTAGTAAGGCAAACTCCAGGTTGAAGTTCTTATACAGAAAAAGTAAATTCTTAAATATGCACACTAGAAAACTCTTGGTTATGTCCCTTATACAGTGCCACTATGACTATGCTTGTTCCTTTTGGTATCCAGGTCTTACCCAGTCACTTAAAAATAAACTCCAGACTACCCAAAATAAGATGATCAGGTTTGTTTTAAAGATGGATAACATGTCTCATGTTGGTCAAGAGCAATTTCTAAGTTTAGGTTGGCTACCCGTGTCAAAAAGGGTAGAGCAAATTATGCTTTGTCATGTCCATAAGATAAAGAATGGCCTTGCCCCTGAGTATCTTGGTGAACATTTTAAACCGCTAAGTGATGTGCACGGTTGCTGTACAAGGTCTAATAAAGTAGCTCAGCCAGTGTCTGATCATTTTGCGGATAGTTTTACCTTTGTTAACACTGGTCGTTTCTCCAAGCCTAAGGTTGGCAGTTTTGGGGCAAAGACATTCACAAATAATGGCATAAATTTGTGGAATAGTCTTCCTCAAAATATAAGGAATATTTCAAAACCTAACCATTTTAAGTCTGCCATCAAACAGTACCTATTGCAGTCTTAAAGATCATTTTAAATTTTTATATTTAGCTATCATAATAATTTCATTTTTATTAGCATGTAGGGTTCTTATTCATACGTATTTCTTTATATCTTATCATATCTCATTGTGATATTAATAGAATAAATTTTTATTTTTAGCTATCATAATAATTTCATTTTTATTAGCATGTAGGGTTCTTATTCACACGTATTTCCTTATATCTTATCATATCTCATTGTGATATTAATATTGATTTACAGTATTGCCATTTTGAATGGCATTTTTTTATTCCATACATTATGATCTCAAGTCTTCTGCTACAATACATAGGCCATGAATGCAGTGTAATAGGCTATGAATGCAGAGTAATAATGTTAATGAGTTCTGTGATATAATTTATGCAATTAATTATCTGTGATATAAGATTATAACTTGTCTAGATTTATTATCCTTGTACTTAACAATTTTGCTAAACTACATGACTATTCCATGGTTACTGCCACCAATTTTTCAAGGACCACAATGGAAATAAGTGAAAATCATTTTTCTCTTTTTTGTGTCATCCTTGGTATTGTGTGTGCATTTCATGGTTTCTATTGTCTATGCATTGATAATGATATGTTATAATTTGTCTGCATTATGACGTGCCATGTAATGTTCATGTCTTTTTACCGAATAAACCTACCTACTACTACATTAAGGCTTCGCTTCCTCTTCATAAATACTTGTGTTATAAAGTATATTGAATTCTTTTATTTCTTTAACGGCTTTGAGCCAACAGAAATTGCTTTAAATTTGTCAGGGTTAGCCTCCATTTGATTGGAAGTATACCAGTTCATCAAAATGTTACTTTCTTCTTCAAGAGCGATGTTAATTCTAAATCAGTAACATTAATGGCTTTAAGCCGATGTAAAGAAGACTGGAATTCAGTATAAATGAGCTAATGGGAATAAACATTGGTAGCTACAAATCACTGCTTTGAAACTGTGCGTAAATGTACTTTTGTGACCTAGGCTGACGCAGTGAAATCTGTTTACATGATAATGGAGTTCACATGCAATAATCGCATAATGGAGTGTTAAAGGAATAGTGATATAAGTATAGTGAAACAATTAGACTTATTGCTGATGCTTAATATGATGATTAAACTTATAAGACACTGTACACATGGGAACTTGTAGAAGTGAAACTTACATAAACTGTCATCGAACGGGTAGGGCAATTAAATGTTTTCATGTGTGTAAATTTGCACTCTTCTGCCTGTGTTTCAAAATAATCAAGGACATCTTATATCACCAGGTAAATCCATTTTTTATTCATGAATATACAATAATTTATCAAATGTAATTGAAAAAACATTTTATTCAAGAACAAAAATTAATGTCCAGGCCTGGGGCCAATTACTATGAAAAAAGTTAAATATCTTTACGTAACCGTTTCGATTAACAAGGTGAGGGTATTATAAGAAGCTGGAGTTCGATAAAACGTTTTAACTCCATCAGTTTAAAATACTGGTATCAGAAAAGACTAAAGAGGTCAACATATATAAAATCGTAACAGACAACTGCCGCTAAGAGTGTTGGGTTTTCAAATAAGCCGTAACGGCTTACAACTTCTTCTTATTTTTGTCGATAGTTATGGAGGGTAACATTATCAAAGAAGCTGGTAGAAGCTGGGGAGCTGCTTTATATATATTTAAACAGGAACTTTTGCTATTGCCATATACAACCCATTTTATTAGCTAAACAGTGTGTATGTTCTCCCCCGGGTTAACATTTTTTATCACTATTATTTCCGTCGACATAAGCACATTGCTCAATATTAAAATATTAATATCCGAAGTAGCTGTTTTTGTACAGATATAACACATACGCAGATATATGGTTGTTGACATTTTTCATTTATACTATCTTATTTAAGTATGGATATCAACTAACAATATAAGACTGTAATGAAAAATGCAGTTGTGGACCATTTACCTTATAGTTTGAATTGTATTGGGATACAGCAACAGCCAGTTTTTTTAAATACTTAGACACAAAACAGTCGTAATATACCATTACACGTTATTAAAGGTGCCATGTGGCTGATAAATTAACACAAGCCCATAAGCCCTGCATTTGTAAAATAGTTTTTTTGGCTTGCTCAAATTCAGAAATTTATATAGCAGGGCTGGTTAAAAAAGTAAAAAGCCAAACTCTGTGACTACTGCATAGGCCCATTTTCGAAACAATAATTCAGATGCATGTATATTGTCATGTAAACACACATAACACACAGTCATGGTATGCAGATGTTTGTTTTAGTATATCTGTGAAACAAATATACGAATCAGGAATGCCAGGATGGAAAATTTACTACGCAGATATTCCTTTATAACCATTGTTTCCTTTGGCTTTCAGTATTATCTGAAATGTATCTATGTAATAATGTAACTGCAGTAATTTGTAGGCTACGTCTTTCATCTCATAATTAACGGTAGATGGCATCGTCTAGAATGTATCACTCCTCGTGAAGACAGGTAGTGTATAACATGAGATAAATTGGCAGACAAACACTACTACGAACTATAATGTAATACTGAACTCCGTAAAAGATACATTTCTTAATGTTACTGGTACAATCCTGGTATGTATTACTATACAATAGTAGTATAACTATATAAAATAAGTAACTGTACAGTCCATGCCCCTTGACCTCTTGTGACCTTGTTGTTCTGAGAATATCTTGAAAAAGTCTATAAAAATGCATCGCCTCCTTGTGTTTTCCAGTACTAAATATATGACAGTATAAACTAAAACAACTTTTCGAATGTACTAATGTTGGCATTGAATGTATATATAGATACATTAACACTTTCTCCGTCAATCATGTGGAATTTTCACCTTTGAAATTTTATGTTGTCTTTAGTCATGTTCTTCCTTAAAAAACTTAACAATTTCTTACAGCTCGTATCTAAACAATCCTCACATGCTCCACATGCTTTGGCATCTATGTTTATCTTCTGGTTAACATTTGTTCTGCTGATGATCCCCAAGGGTCCGTCATTGGCACGCAGCATCAAATACAATCAGGCTATATATTGGCATCAACAAAAAATGTTAAACTAAGATTAGCAAAACTAAAACTATGGGCTTATCAATGGCTTTTTTCAATACGAAATCAATACTTTTATCACTAAATTCCACCTTCTTGTCTTATAAGAAAATAATCGGTAGGTCAAAACAAACAAATACTCTGATAATATGTTTTATTTACATAAACCTGGTATAAAATATCTATACTTAAAAGCAGACATGACAAGAAAAACGTAATGGGAAAATTCAATGAGTCCCTCGTAAATATGTGTGTTTTCATGTAACAACACTCTTTTAATATACAGACATAATGTGGAAAGATATCATTATACACTAAAATAAAAATAATTGGAAAAGTAATAAAAACACAGATTTTCTCTTGAAACCTGCCATAGTTTGCACGAAAATAATGTAGTTGATCATTATAACTTATCACTTCTTCCTATTATTCAAATGATTTCATTTCTCATCCATCATTATCATTTGCGCTTTAAGAAAAAATGTTGTTATCATTTTGAAGGATTCTACCATTTACTAATAATGCACGAGTAATAGTATATTTTCTTGCATTACCATTCATGAGTGTTTTTGTTGTTGTTCTGATTGTCGTACATGCATGCATGTAGGTGCGCGCGCGTGTGTGTGTGTTTGTGTGTACAAGAGAATAAGTTGTTTTTTAAAATATAAGGCAAACATACCTATTATAAAAAGTTATGGGACTGATGTACCATAGAACAGTTTCCGATAATAGAGTAATAAAGATATTAACAGTCAGTTATGCCTATTGTTTAGTGAATATTCTGGATTTTACACAAACCGGTCAACAATTTATACAGGATAACATTTGTGAAACCATTTAAATAATTTGTTGGTTTTCAGTATTGGAAACATTTCTTTAATCAAGAGATTTAAAGTCAGTCACATCTGCGCAAGAGTTAAAACGTTCATTAAGTTAGCATAAATTTAGTTCTTAGAAAGAAAAACATAAGTACTATTTCACATCATTCTTTTAAATACAGAAGTTCTTCAGAAGTCTGATGAAGTTAATTATTTCCTTTCCTGTTTACAAATTATAAAAACAGGCCTTATACATTTGTGTGCGGACTTTTAATGCATAAAATGAGAAAAAGTTGATATTTCAATTACTTTCTTATAAGGCTAGAATTACTGAAACAATATGACCGATACAGAATATGTAGTATATATAAGGTTGTATGCGCGTATGATTTTCAGTTCTGCAAAGGGCTTTTGGCGGACTATTTGTCTAAAGTTATGACAACAAAATTGAGGTAAGTCCCGATATTTTCTTTTGATAACTTAAATGAAGCTGATGATGATTTTAACGACATACAGCGGATAACATTTGAATTTGAAAAAAGATGTTTATTTTTATAACGAATTATTGGCTAAAATTTGTAATTGATAATTACATTGTTTATTTCTACTTACAACATTTAAAGAAAATAAAACTTAAAAAAAATA
Source organism: Mya arenaria (assembly GCF_026914265.1). Lineage (NCBI taxonomy): Eukaryota > Metazoa > Mollusca > Bivalvia > Myida > Myidae > Mya > Mya arenaria. Next base: position 68,914,978 of record NC_069131.1, on the reverse strand, counting down.
GCGAGTGGTACATTACAGGAATTAATAAAGGAATATGTATCATAGGAATATGTATCATAGGACTATGTATGCAGTTTTATCACAAATATCACCCAGATTTAGATAAACAAAAATGGAGCGACTAAATTATTTACCTTAGTACCTTAAAATGGTATGTTGATAAAAGGTTGTTTTTTCTTTAATGTGTTGCAAAATCTTTAGATTAAAATAAAATTAAATAACAAAAAGCTTGGATTTTATAAACGAATGTTTCAAACTTGTTTAATGGTGGTCATCGAAAAATATAACGGTTTAAATAATACATTCTAAGGTACATGAAGACAGGGCATACAAGCAAAAACTGAAGTTGCAAACTATTGAACCTATAAGGCAATTAACATACTTTCCTGTCTATATTCTTTGGGTTTCATACGATATGATTTTCTAGAGCTTTCTCTATTTAAAGACAATAACAGTGTATAGATAAATTTCTAACGTTACGTCGTGTTCTGACATATGGTCAAAAAAAAAAATACGACAGTTATATAAATCTGTATAGTATTACTATGACTGCTAATACATATTTATGACGAACTGTTCATAAAAACAAGTTTTACCACAACTTATACATTTGTTTGAATATAACAAAAAGGTTGAATAATTGTCGGAAACAATAGTTCTTATAAAGGTTATCGAGCTTAATGTGGACGAAAGGTACAGAAAACTCGGTGTTTCTACCTTATGAGTCGATAGTAAATCATACTAAATATTTTAGCACTCAGCAATCATTCTTGCGTTTCTAAGCTATTAAATAAACGGTGACAATCTTGTTATCAGTAATTAACATTTTCCATTAATGCATTATTTAATAGGTAGTTAAAGGTATATCACTCAAATTGTATGTTTGTTATACATGTGCTTATTTTGATTTTGACTTTAAGAAATATCTGCTTTATATTTTGAAAATGGATCTATGCAGTAGACATAAAAAAAATCGTCAGCCATATGGCATTTTAGTAACGATTGTTTATATATCACGATACCTTAGTCTTATACCATCCAAAATAGCTGATGCAAATTTTGTATGCTTAAATTAAGATCAATTTAAAAGGTAAATTGTCCATGATTGTAATTTTATACATCATGCTTGTTAGTTAATTTCCATTCATGAATCAAAAACTAATAAAGAAAAATGTCAACCATCACCTTAAATTTCCATCTGAGTTATTTGTGTTCCAAAAAACCCGACCAGACCTCATTGAGCGCCATTTTAAAATATGAAGCAGTTTACAACATTTTATAGGATGCTCATTGGCACTGAGATCCATAACCTTCCGTTTGCTGATATTTCGGTTGGTCTCAATAAAGGCTTTTTGCAAGAGTTCTTACAACTGTATGATTTAATATTCAGAATTCAGTAACATTACAAAATTATTCAGAAATGATTGTGTTGTCAAAACAATTGACGTTTTCCTCCTTTTCTCCAAGAAAGACAAAACTAATCAAGAACTTATGCTCAGCTGGGGGATCCTCCAAAAGCCCTCAACTATAATGCTTCAGATAGACAACCCGTTTTTTAACCAATATGTATTTGAAAAGCCGTAACGGAAAACTGCTTCTTCTTACAGAGATGTTATTTCTATAGATTTAAACGATTTGAAGTGTCAATTTGAATCGATTTAAATATCTAAACAATCTGTGTTTTCTTTCACAGACTCGCGTTAATTATCAATATTTTTGTTTATATAAGCACACATTAACGACATTAAGTGGATTGGTATCAATTTTTGCATAAATATTGGTGTCTTTGCAGTGAACTTTCCAAGGCGTTTTGCTTTAAACATGTTTTTAACGTGATCATCTATCAGGGAAAGAGGTGCCTTAGGGTTTTTTTCCAAGCCCTTTTTACAATGCACATCATCAATGCATATTTAAGAGCGATGAAGTTTTGTATATTTCTGTTAGATATTCAATCACAGCAATGAGTTCTTGCTTGCTTTTTTGTTGTTGATGTATTGTAAGCTGATTAATTGATTCAGAATTCAATACATTATGACAAATTTTAAACAAATATCATGTTTCTAAATGTCGTGTCATTATACTGTGAAATCATTTATATTTTTAGGCTTGAAATTTCGTATTTTTCTTAAAAGGACAATTTCGTGTTGCTTTTTTTTAAATTCGTGCATTCCTTTTATTTAAAATTGAAATCCGAAATATTCTGCAAGTTCATCATTCACTGATCTCATGCTATGTGTCATCTACGTGTATGACAATACAATTGGACAATAATCACAATATGTCAATTGCAGATACCATGTCAATTATCGCTGGATGGGTAATTTATGGGGCATATATAAAGATGCACCAAATTTAAGGATATAAAATAGTGAAGCCATTGAAATTTTGCGAACTTTGAAAACATAGTAATAGTATTTAATTTAAAACCCGAAAAAAATCAAAGAAACAAAATGAAGTGAGAGAGTAATACTTAGCACATTTTACTGGCCATTCAGAAGGTTAATAATCAGCTTGCTCTTATGCCCCACCAATGTCCTACAAAAAAACTGAATTCGGGTACTAATAACTTATTTTAATTTATCATCATTAAGGTTAAATAATATAAAACATAAAAAGGTAAAAAACAACAACAATGATTTGGGTGCATGTTATTACAAGTTATATACAACAATCATATATGTGCATGTGAATACATGTATACCCTTCCACATAGACTGTATGATTTCAGACTTTATGGTAAAATCGATGGAATCTTGAATATATGAGCCAACCTACGAAATCCACAAAAAAGTAATGTCCCACGAATATTTCTGATTCCACAGTACTAACGATATACTGTTTTATCAAGTTATCATTGTATTTGGCATAGTATATTATACTTTTTTCCAAATAATCCTATAATATTACCAAATCATATTGAGATATCGCACATACGATAAAATGACTCTTTTTAAAATATTTTCCTATATGTTCCCCATACCTCCCCTCCACATTCTCATGTGCTCTACAACTTTCTCTAACTCAATTCAAGGTAACTGTTATACCACTGTATTTCTTTACTCGCCACTATGATCCCCCTCCTGTCACCCCATCCAAACCACCTTGTTATACATTGAACCTGATATTATTGCAGAAAAATACTTAATTTATCAAACCAAAACCTTTTTAACAAGTATATTTTGATTACTTTCTTCAGTTTTCTTCCTTTTTTCGCACGCCTCCACCCACCTCACATTTCAAAATCAACGTTTAGACTTGTCGAAGCAATCTCTTTTCATTTCTTTGTCGACCAGACTTTCATATGTATCTTAAATATTGTCTTTTTTATCCTTTTGTTTCTGCTTTCGTCACTTAGCCCTCAGAGACAAAAGTAAACGCAAGTAGTATTTTGGCTCAATTGATCGTCAATCCAGGTAAGTTTCTTATCGATATATTTGTTATAGGCGAGATTTCGTTAAAGTGACATGTTGCAAAAAAGAATGCATTTTTTTGTCTTTCGATCGGTGTAGCTGCAACCCAGCTTTATTTGCCATGGATTTTATAAGTCCATTCAAATAATTTTGTCCCATAGACTGGCATTGAAACCAAACTTTGTTGCCACCTAGCCTTAAGTACTTTATGACCAAATAGAAGGGCAACTCATCTCTGAGCGTACTCAGGGTGCGGTGGCGTGCATACTCCTTGTTGGTAAAAACTGGGCACAATTTTGGTGTGCATTGGAAAATTGCTTTAAATTCACATTTAACTGACTGTTCCGAGGCGGTACCTAACAATCCTTGATTAACATATAGTATGTATGCACTGTGCTGTTTGTGGAGTTTTGTGCTGTTCTTCCATGTTTATTGTTTGTGATTTTTTTTGTTCTCTGTCTTTGTCGTTTTTCCAGTGCAATTAAACCGGGTTAATGTTTAAACTGTTTGCTACTGAGATTGCTTCTGTAGTTTTTCACATAATATTGGTGGAAAGGCGCGGGATTCTGTTTTCTTTTCGCATGTTCTTGTTTTTGAGAGTCTTTCATTATATTCCAAATATTCCGTCTCCTTTAACTCCCCTCCGTTTCAGGCTGCGGTTTTCTGTCCCACCCCGTATACCGAAAGTTCACTGTGTTGTTTAAGCAAAAGAGAATTTATGATTTTATCAGGAGTATCTTTGCCAAGGAGACTCATTTCCTTTAAAATTGCTTGCTCAATCTTCGATAATGGTTCTGCAGCTGATGGGCGGTCTCCTTTTCCTTTTCATTCAACTTTCTCCATTTAGATGCAAGAACTGCTCTTGATGTGGCAAATTCTTTATCTGCTATTGTACTGAACGTATACTTGTTTTTACGCAGGCACCTGGAAAACAAATTCCTTTCCTAAACGGATATTGTCTGCATGATTATTGGGTGGAGTGGAAAATCCATAGTCTGGTGGCATTTTATAAAAAAAATAATATTTCAACAGTCCAATAACATAATTCAAAATGTTGGAAGCGACATAGGATGTTGAATTAAAAATAAGTGTCATTGTTATTTTACCATCTTCTAGGTTTGAGGCTAGGATTTGAGAGGTATTGTGCAGGGTCGAGGTGCGTGGGATGCATCTTTGATTTCCTTAATCATGGCAGGCAACTCTTATACATTTGTATAATATAATATTAGTATTAGTATTATTATTTAATATATTAACATTACTGATGGAAAATTTAATTAAACGTACCTGGTTAAGCTCCTGTGGTAGCTGGTCAGTGTATCGGGCTTATGTTCTGAGGCGTCAGGTTTTCGGATAACAAGAAGAAATAAGCCTAGGTAATTGTCCAACACTGCTGAATTTATCTGCCACATAACGCTGGTTTTATCACGTTCGTATAGCCAACGCTTGAATTGCCCGCTACTAAACTCTGTCTTCCGAACAGTGTTCTTGTTTTTCATTTGCCCAATGAAGTTCTCTCAATCTTCCTCACTTATGTCCAAAAAAGTTGGCTTACGCATTTCAGCTTGAGCTGTGCTTGTCTTTTGTTAATGTGTAGGCTGATCTTGATTAATTTGTATGCTAATCTTGATGAGTATCCGCAGATAGATCTGTCAGGGAGTCACTAGCATTGTCAGTACTCGCAATAGTCGTACTGAGAGTAAAATCCAGGGGAGGGTGGGGCGTGGCTCATTATCGATACAGAAGTTTGCTCAGGGTTGGAAATGGTATTCCAAACTCACTCTCAAAGATATCGTCATCGAGGACTTCAAAAACCCAAACTGGGTCAACTGAAAGAAATCTAAACTATCAGGATCATTCATTAGGTACACATTCGCGTGTGTTTACATAGTACAGCTGCCGGTAGTATATATGTATTTTAGCAGCAGACACATAAGTTAAAGGAGAATCGCGTTCGGTTTTGTGCTATTCTGCATATCATAATAAACAACTTTTAAATTGAAATTAATTGCCGAACATTTATTTACTTTATCAAGAATTGCTGTCATATACAACTGAACAATAATACCAATTCAACGATTTGTTTTTTTATAAGTAAACTGGGTCAATCTAAAAATAAAGTCGGAATGGCAGATATTACCGAACATGTACGATCGAAAAACGTAGTCCCGGTCTAGTGTGTAATACGCAAACAGAAAGCCACAGTGTCTTATATAGGATTTTTTGTCCGGTCATTTGTATTTTTCAGTTAAAAATGGAGAATTTTTTGACAGAATATTTATATGAATATAATAAATAAATATTTTGCGCGGATGCTATTCGCTAACTACTAGCTGGTAGGCGGTGGTTATCAGATCATGCACAGCATATCAAGACCAATACAATAAGTGGCGCTCTTTTAGTCATGACGAAACGCTGAACATTCAGTGAAAAAAAATCAGTCTACTTGCATAGCTAAAGCTGAATTTTAAAGATAAATAATACCATTTTCTTTGTTTAATGATACAATATCAGGCCAAAATTGATATGATTGTTCAATGTATTTAAAGTCAGTTTCACAATAAATTTGTGCTATCTTTTATTAGCACCACTACAATAAAGTAAAAATATCCTCGTTCTTATTACATCATTCCTTTAGGAATATAATTTTGATTTGAACGGCGATTCAACGAATAAGTGTCGATCAATATGAAATAAAATATTCGAATGTATTGAAAAAACAGCAATCACATCGGTTCAAAAAGATTTCAAAGACACTCGAATATCAGTGGTTTTTGAATTAGCAGTAGTTTAACAAAGTAAAATTAATCTTCAACTTGTATTTTTTACTGTCAGCTGGTAAATCAAAACCAATTGCTGTAATATAGTAAATATGGTTTCATATTAAATGAAGGGTGCATCATTTATTTATTTTTGCAGGAAAAAAATCACCCTATTAATTTATATGATGTTTACTTTCAGGCTTCATACCAAAGCTGTGCAGATATGAACAACACGACCAACTTCACCGAGCCATATCCTAATGTCGCCGACATGAGGCTCATAGACAGCGTCCCCACCTGGTGTCTACATATCTTGACGACTCTTCTTGCGGTTGCATTTCTACTTGGTGTACCTGGAAATTGTTTGGTTGTAAAGGTCCACTACTACCTTAAGGAAAGATCAGTTACAGACTGGATGGTATTCTATCTAGCGGTCTCTGACTTATTTTCGCTATCAATATGTGCACCCTCGTTCATCATGACAAATGTTGACATATGGAATTTGATTATGCCTTCCTGGATGTGCAAAGTCCACCACACTCTCGCTAACATGGCGTACGCCTCTTCAAATGTCCTGATCGCATTTACAGCACTAGCAAGGATGAGAAAAACTCTAGCAAATTTAGATCTGCTATCATCAAAACAAACATGCTATTTTGGAATAGGTGTTATAATCGGGTCTCTTTCTTTTTCTTCTGTTGCATTTATATTAACTGGGAACAATGTTAAGGGTCATTGCTATTTCATACATAAAATGAAAAACATCCAAATGTACGTTTATATCATATATGGTGTTTTGGCACTTATATGCAGTGGTATAACTCTTGTCAGTTATTGTCGAATTGTTAATTATCTAATAAATAGGAGGCAAATTCAACCCGGTGTGAGAAATGTAGACAACGCCTTTAGTAGAAATTATATCCGTTCGATGCGAAGTAGTAGGCTGATGGGAATTGTTTCTTTCGTGTTTGTCACTTCTGCTGTTATCCCTAGCACAGCTTTATCCATTTTGATGGGTATGAATTTGCAAAGCAATTCTCAAGTAGCGAATAGTCTCATATTTGTTTTCTCTAGGTTATATTTCATCGGCAATTTCGCAAACCCGATATTATATATATGTATGTCCTCATCTTTTAGGAGAAACATGTTGTCAGGCACGTGCTTGTTGAAAAACAGAACATAACTTACAAAAGATAAACCTTTTCATAAACTATCGATGAGGTCCATTTACATTTCTCTTCATAGTAAAGTATTCAATATTATTGTTTAGACCAAACCTAGCTTACCATTAATCTTAGGGAAAGAACACGTGAGGTCTTGATTGAGCAGTTTTTCCAAACGTCTTGCTTCTTTTACAGCTGATCTCGAACTCGCCGAGATATGCGCGCGCACCAGTGACGTCAGCACTTCATGTGTAAACAGGTCACAGAGTGCACTCGCACTACAATAGTGATCCACAACACTTCAACTGAATGTCAATGAGAGCATGTCAATTGAATCATCGTGTCTAAATGAACATGTATGACAATACTATGTCATTGCGTTTTAATGAGCAAATATGCATGTGTTTCGGAACATCACAATTCAGAACAAGCACAGATACTATCAGATAACTTCAAAACACTATTCATTGCATACGCATAGAAAGTAAGATGATTTATTTATTGGTTGGAAACATGGTAAATTGTAAAAAAATGGTTTATCAGCGCCGCTCTTTGCTAGCTAGGTCAACAAATTGAATCGAGAATGTAAGTATGGGGTCAACACTGACTTGACATCACTTCTGATGCAACTAGGAAACCAGTGAAAGAAGACATAAAAGGTAAAAACTTCCAAATTCAACAGTTTATAAATTTATGATCAGCAAATGAAATCCAACGTTGTAAATATTAACAAGAAGTACGACATATTTGTAATAAATGAAGTTTTAACTATGCGTTGTAGTTAAAACATAATTTTTGTCAAATATCTTCTGTGATTGTTACATATTGGAAAGTGTTTTTTATATGATTGTTGATGCATTTTTCGTATAATATTATGAACGATGACTAATATAGGTATTCCCAAAGTGAACAATCATGCTATAGTAATGTGATACATCATTGTAAACTTTGTAAGACATTTAAAACACAAATATGAATATTTGTTAAACGAGTTATGGCCCTTTTTTAACAAAGTACCTCAAATCCAAATATCGGAATTGTATATCCGAGCAAAACATTGTGTTTAGCAAATTGTTTTATGATTAACTTTTACTGAAGCGTGATTTATTTCTGTGTTTAAATGCAGTATATTTTGAAGTATGCGCAGGCAACAAGGCAAAAGTCACAGAGCATTAGTCAGAGTTTACCCACAATTTGTCGTCAAATTCCTTATTCCTATGCCATTACCATCTAATATTTTGCTTGTTATTTTTGCATAACATTATTGTTAAAGCAGGCAGATCTCTTGAATTATAATCAAGGAAAACATTAGTGCGTAAGCTACTGTACAGTTGGTACATGCACAATTAAATTTTTGCTTTTATATGTTGTGATGAGGAATCCTATACTATCATTTTTTTTAATTCTTGAATGTTCGGTCTCGTTTGTCCTACAATGGTTGTCAATGTTCCGTTTTAATCAAAGCGTAGGCTACTGCTATTTCATAACGTTTATGTAGTGTGTCCTCTCCACGGATATTTCTTCAAAACTATAATATTAATGCTGTATAAAACCAAAGTGTAAGACATGACTCAACCTTGTATTCATGTAAATAACAAAATCACTATTGTATGTATAACATATCGTATTTCTAATATCTTTGTATTTTGGTCTAGATATTGTCCAATTTTTACTGTTACTGTTATTATATTCTCTTTAAAAACCAGTGTGATGCAAATATACCTTTAAAATTCAAATATCATATAGCAATAAAGAGAAAGTACTCAACCCTTATAGGACAAACTTTGTTTGTGTCAACGGGCTCTTTCAAGACTTAATCTATATGATCACACTACAGTTATATGATCCTGCTTACGTCTATAGATATTAAATAATTGCTTTATTCACATAATTGTACTGCAGCAATTATAATGTGGGTATAATGAGGGTCACATTTTCTATTCAACATTTTCATTAGTTGTTTACTTATTTATTTATTTTTCAAAACATATACATTTAATTTGATCATTTTTATATTACATTCTTAGCAAGAATATATCTTTGTGTTGAAATCCGAACATACTTTATTGCCTTTCAGAAAAATGATTTAAAGTTTTAAGGCAGATTTCTAAATAGTAAGTGAAAACTAGTCAGTGTGAACAATGTTCTTTCACCTTGGCCGTAAAAAACCGTTGATATTCAAATCATTGTACCCAGAAAGGAATTGTTGATATATTAAAACAGTCATTGTGAATCATATGCTAATAGAGTTGCTTTTCCACTCAGAAAAAAATGAATGCTTAAGCGTATAGAAACATACACATCACAATTTTCTAAATCGTATAGTGATGTGATTATCTGTTTGCCATTTCTATGAACCAAGCGTTGATCCTTAAGAGTAATTCAATCTAATTTTGAGGCAAACACGTGATTTGAGGAAAATAGAACCTAGCGTTAAATCCAGAACTAGACCATATGATTTAGGAAACCATGGGTATTAATGTCATAAAACATGCTTATATCCATATAGAGAATAATATGAAAAGGCAATAACCTAAGCTTGGAGATAATAGAACAATTCTCAGCAGGGAGGACTTGAGCTCTTTTATATTAAAGCTGCACTCGCACAAAATGAACGTTTTGACAATTTTATTTTTTGTCTTTGAACAATCCAATTTATGCAAAAAGCATGGAAACCAGTGATTTAAGCTTGCTGACAAATATCAAATCGTATATTTCGCAGAGTTCAAAAACTGTTTTATGCATTTTTCTTAAACCGTTAGTAAAGCTCTTAGCCATACACCATTAATTTTCGAACGGAAATATTGAAATCAGAAATCTGATCTTTTGGCAGCAGTTTTATATTACTGGTTTACAGATATTTACGTAAAAATTGGCTCAAACCTTGACAAAAAAAAAATGTCAAAACGGTAAATCTGTGAGAGTGCAGCTTTAAACAATATGATAGATTGTATGAGGAAATGTGAAAAAATATAATTGTTACAAATCAGATAATTCAATTGTTGCTTTAGAATTATGACTTTCTGTTGCCAGGAATTGTTAAGACCGTCAGTAAATGTCTTAAATTAAATATTGAGAATGTATAAAAAAGTGATGATGTTATTTTACAAAATTGTAATCTTGTACATGATAGTTATGCTATGATAGAAATGGTTAGATCAGAAAATACTTGTTATAATAGATGTTATACAGTACATTATGGTAGTTAATGTTTCAAAGTGATAGTTGGCTTTTTTGTACTGAACACATGTTCAATTGTGGTAAAATAAAATGTGAAAATATTGATACGATGTTTAAACTTTAGGTTACACTATGTAAATGACCCATTTGATGTTAATGAAAATATGCCTGTTAGCAAAATTGTTTACATAATGAACAAAAATATACATTTATCATGTTTAGTTTACTGTAAAACATAGTGGATGCTCATACGTACTGTCAAAATATTGAACAACAGGTTTTAGGCAATTGATCCTCTAAACACTGCCTTTTGTTATAACCAAATAGTTTTGCTTTTCGTCATAACAAAATACAAACATTTGATATTTCTTTATCGTGTATGCCTCATTTGTAGGTGTGAATATATCCTGAGGATAGAATATACATTCCGAGACTTCCGTTTTAAGGCAAACATGGTGAACATATATATAAACAACTTTTAGGACCAGAAACGTTATATAATATTCGTTATAATAAACAATAGTTTGTACATTTTCAGCATTTGCCCACGATTTGTGAAAAAAAACACACTATAAATTGCCAAACATATCGCTCAGTAACCGAGTATAGTGTATAATATAGTATAGTGTACATTCTTCCGCTTCGCCTTCGCTATGTTTTATAAAAATTGATATGAAAATAACAAACTTACAGCGATAATCCTTTCCGAAATGAGCGGTCTTTTTCTTCATGGTATAATCAAATGTGACGTCACCAGCGACGTTTTTAAGCAAATAGAAAAAACAACATGCTTTTAAAAAGTTCAATAAATGGCACATGCAGTTAAAAAATATCCAATTACAAAGGATATTATCACTCAGTGACACCGCTGGCCATATATTAATCTCTTATTTTAAATAAAACGAGAATAATGTGTACACCATTCTTTTCATTCCGATGTTTCAAACCTGCCATTGACCTCACTTTAAGCATTAATGTACTAATGTAATCAAAATAATGATAATTACGTGAAATGCAACTTACTAATTGAATAACCAATTTCTTTAAATATTTTGGTCAACATGTAAGTGTGTTGTAAAAGAACATTCCGACTTAATTGTTTCAAATCAATGTTTCTTAAATATTGCTTTGGTTAGTTCTAAATTCTATTTTGATTGGAGGTCCGCAATTTAGTTGCCAGTTGCTATTGGTGCTAATGAAAGTTATTTTGACTCATTTCATGTGATTGTTGCTAATACGTTGAATTCGAATAGAACATAAAGTTAAAACAGAGTCCTAAATATTTGGAATATAGTTTGTTGACTATTGTACAGTGATATGAACATAGATATTTGATGTCCTGACTTGAATGACGGGTCTATATGCTGAGCTTTGAACAATGGTGAACATTCATTTAAATTGGAGTAACGTATGGCAATCAGTTACATATTTGGATTTGAAGCCCATCATCATATTATTATTATTAATGACGATTTGCATATTTTCATGTCGTGGTAAAGATCACTTCTACGCAAATATCTCAATAAGTTTACTTATGTTAGGCACTACAGAGTATACAATATCAATAAGGCGAACCAAATATACACCAAAAAAGATCATTGAAGCTTTTGAAGGTCAAACTGTTGGTCAAGACCTCACTTCTATTGGCAGTCAAGGTCAATAAATGAGCATTGCTGTAAAACAAGCGTTAATACAGGAAGACAGATCCAGACTCTTATGTTTCCAAAGCCGTATCACTTTGGAGAACACAAATTAACTGTAGGTCATGGATGTAATACATTGGTATTATATAAAAAAATATATTGTTTAAATCGAAACCAAAAGGATACATGATCACGCACTCTTGTCCGAATGACATTTAGGCAGATAAAGATGAGAAATGTGGGGGCGTCAAAAAATGCGTCGTGTTCAATAAGTGTCAACAGTTCAATGAACTTGGAACTTTAATGTAAGACATGCTTTCAGGGGATCTTTCTTGCAATAACTATTTTATCAGTATTAACAGTTCTACCGCATCACGGGGGATTTTAATCTCAATATTATAGAGAACGACATACAGCAAGAATGCACCACTTTAGAAATCAATTAGCATAATTTTCTATTGATGTCCTAAATATCCATATTACGTTTAGAGTACATCTGTCCCAGTTCTTTTTGGAGAGGGCTGACATACAAAGTTAAGTCCATAGGGAAGGGCGTTCAATTTACGTCAAAACCTCGAGCAACTCCTGGTAGCATTTGACTTAGGAACGCGTACATTTTCTGTGTTCATAGGTACTTGTTTACATTTGTTGCTTGATGTATAAGTAAAAAGGAATGCATTGATCGTTATATATGAATACTACACACTTTATTACCTTTTATTATCTTCATATTATCGTATTCATTAAAACTTATGCAATTGTCGTTGGGCCTCAGATATAAATGAATAAACAGCAGCGCCTACATGACGACAAGTTACAGACTACAAATCCATTTTTGAGTTTACCAAATAGTCGTACGTTGTTTAGTGCAATTAGGAATATGTACGCACAATAAACAGCCTTTTAAAGGAATATTATTTTGTGATAAACCTTATGCAGTGACTAAACCTAATGGTATCAAAGTTGCAATCGGCATTATATGCCATAAACATTTTTTTACGACAAAACAACATTTAAAATAGCCTATTTAGTTAAAGGGGTGCATCGACACACGCATGACCCTATTCATCCTTAAAATTCTCAAAGGGAACATTGTATGTCAATATTGAAACAAAATATTATAAAATACTATTCCTCACAAAAATGTGTCCCTTCTTTGTATACTTATATAAACACGATCGGTCCGTATATCACTGTATTTTGATGAAAATCCAGTTTTATGACGACAGCGGTCCATATTATATTTTTGGCCGGTCCGGACCTCGCCAAAATGTTATATGGTAAGTGCAGCTTGCTATTTTCACAACGGCGAAAAATTGTCGCAAGTAAATATTATTAGCTTTGTTCAATAAAACACATTTAAATCGATTTAAAAATATTGAATGATAATAAAAAAGTTCGGTATAATATAAGAAATATAGCACACCACTTCGGGTCATATGGCATTATAAGGACCGGTCAGTCAGCCCCCCGAAAGTGAATGGACCGAGGCGTTATAAACACTTTCGGTGGCTGACTGGCCGGTCCTTATAATGTCATATGACCTTCAATGGTGTGTTATATTTCTTAAATTTAGCATGCACTACTTTGGGCAAATACAAGCGAAATATGTAGTATAAAGAGCACCTTGACCACAGTTAACCACAGTTAGATAATCTATTCATTTCGGATCTAATAAAGGGGTGGCATGTTCAATGTTCGCTCAAATGTTAGGGCCCTGAATGTTCCAATAGATAGTTCCCATGTGCAAAGTGACATTAAAGATACTACAAGAGACATGAGTTTTACAGGTTTTGCTGGTTGTTATGACATCAGATCAAACACTTCAAACACAACAAAACAACATCCCCAATAAACAGTGTTTGCATCATCATGAAGCTAAGATGCCTGAACTGTGTAGACTATGTCATTTGGTATAAGACATTACTAAGACGACGTAAGACTGACAAACTAACACCACATACACAAATACAAACACCACTGACAAACTTACACTACATACACTAGTACAAACACCTCATACAAATTAATACCACATGCACAAATACAAAAAAACACACAAACTAACACGACATACACAAATACAAACACCACAAACAAACTAACACCACATACACAAATACAAACACCACTGACAAACTAACACTCTATACACAAATACAAACACCACACACAAACTAACACCACATACACAAATACAAACACCACACACAAACTAACACAACATACATAAATACAAAGACCACTGACATACTAACACCACATACACATATACAAATATCACACACAAACTGACACCACATACACAAATACAAACACCCCTGACAAACTAACACCACATAAACAAATACAAACACCACACACAAACTAACACCACATACATAAATACAAAGACCACTGACATACTAACACCACATACACATATACAAATATCACACACAAACTGACACCACATACACAAATACAAACACCCCTGACAAACTAACACCACATAAACAAATACAAACACCACTGACAAACCAACACCACATTCACAAATACAAACACCACTGACAAACTAACATTCTATACACAAATACAAATACCACACACAAATGAAAACCACATACACAAATACAGACACCACTAACAAACTAACACTACATACACAAATACAAACACCACTGACAAACTAACACTCTATACACAAATACAAACACCACACACAAATGAAAACCACAGACACAAATACAAACACCACTGACAAACTAACACTACATACACTAATTCAAACACAACACACAAACTAACACCACATACACAAATATGAAAACCACATACACAAATACAAACACCACTGACAAACTAACACTACATACACAAATACAAACACCACTGACAGACTAACACTCTATACACAAATACAAACACCACACACAAATGAAAACCACATACACAAATACAAACACCACTGACAAACTAACACTACATACACTAATTCAAACACCACACAAACTAACACCACATACACAAATACAAACACCACACACAAACTGACATCATATACACAAATACAAACACAACTGACATACTAACATCACATACACAAATACAAACACAACTGACAAACTAACATCACATACACAAATACAAACACCACTGACAAACTAACACCACATACACAAATACAAACACCACTGACAAACTAACACGAAATACACAAATACAATCACCACAAGCAAACTACCACCACATACACAAATACAAACACCACTGGCAAACTAACACCAAATACACTAATACAAACACCATTGACAAACAAACACCACATACACTAATACAAACACCACTGGCAAACTAACACCACATACACTAATACAAACACTATTGACAAACAAACACCACATACACTAATACAAACGCCACTGTCAAACAAACACCACATACATAAATACAAACACCACTGACATACTAACACCACATACACTAAAACAAACACCGCACACAAACCTTACCCTCATCAATATTGCTTACCGTAAAATAATTGGATTACCGCCTTGGAAGGGTCAGTGAAACAATAGATTACTGGAACTCGAGTCAACTCAGCGCTTAACATAGGACAAATTAGAAAGTGCCAGGAACGGAACTATTTAACAAGTAAATTATATACTTTTAAGAACACTTTTATTTGTGCTGAGCTGATCACGCACGAATTAAACTGTTCTTATATGTCAACGAAAGATGCATGCAATTTTGTGAATGATTACCATTCTGTACCACTCCATTTGGCTGGAAGGCATTTTTATCGTTTTGAAGGTAAATGTTATCGAGACTTATAAATGTGTCAGAACAATCCAGAATGTTCTTTGCCATACTTTGATGATTAGATTAGATTATACCTGTTCTCATTTGTTGCGGTTAAGGCAGTGAGCTTATGTGCCAATGACAAATTATTTAGGCTTATTGTAAGCATCAACCTTTCCTTCCTTTGATAAATATCACTATGTTCACTTTACGAAGGTTTGAAGAATAACTTATCATATGTTTTTAATAATCCATGAACATGAGTTAACTGTGTAAAAGGAACAAAATTATATTTTCTAAAGAAAAAAAAAACAACATTTAGCAAACATATCTGGTAGGAACTCGCTTGCGTTGTTCATACCACATGGCTTTAATGCAAAATATAACATAATTTTGATGGGTATGCCGGACACTCTTAGTCGAATAATTAACATAACAGGATTTACAGGGAAAATAAACTATATTCGAGTTCGATGTCGACAACCTGTTTTCATTGATAAAAATACCAACACTATCTGGGAAGTATTTCATTTATTCATACGAATCGGAAATTAAACACCATTTTGGAACGATATAAATTTTAGTAACCCAATAGGGGAAATATAATTGATATTGTGTTAATACTTTTACCACCATAAGCAATGCAGCAAATGCAACCACTTGTTTGCTGTTGTCGTCTTAGCAGCGCCAAGCGATAACCAAATACAGTCGAACCCCGTTGGCACGAACACCAAGGGACCGACGAAGATACCCCGAGCCTCGGAAAATTCGTGTCAAGCGGGATTGTTTACCAACAGCATAAAGTAAAACACTAAAAGATATATGCAGGTTATCAATCAATTAAATCACGCATATTGCCAATTTCTCGATATGTATTGTTGCCTTATTGTTGTTCTGAGGTTTACATTATTCCGGATTTCCAGAAGTTGTAAACAAATGATTGAGATAAATATTTCAAATTAAAGCTATGAAATAAACATCAAGCTTTTCATACTTAATCTTTAAAAGACTTCAATATTGCAATGCTAGTTTAATAGCGATGTGCTGTTGTTAAAGAAATATATGTTATTTTCTTATTTTAATTCTTAGACTTCTTTGTTTTTTCTCTGTTCTCTCTTGACACAACAATACGCTTCAACAATAGGAGTCTTTAATATATGGAGGCTATTCGTTGCCAAAAGTCCAGACGTGTAATTCCCACAATGTGCTTCTTAATCACTTACATTTGTCAATGTAGACGTGCTATTTGTTGTTTTCTATACGTCAGTTTTTCCGTATTGATTTGTCATTTATCATTATAGTAGTCAAAATGTACATTTGTCAGATCGACCCTGTAAAAACTCACTAAAACATAGATTGTATAACTTGCCTTTAACAATATGATGATGTAATTTAGAAAGCCTAATCATGCATATGTAAAACTGCAATCCTACAGTCGACACTCGCATTCGTATAATGATCATTTGCAGTCCAATAAGTCCAGGTTTACAAAAGTCAATTGACAAGTTCAGAATTACAAGGATAGACGATTTCGCCTATACCTAATATGGTAAATATCACCGGAAGAAACGAAGGTTAATGGGCGGAGCTAACGAATTAGATTTTCTTTCGTTTATTTCCGTCGAATCAAGCAAGGGAGATAACATCTTCGCCTACCGCCTGTAAATTCCCGGTTGTAAGTCCGAGTACTCTATCTTTATTTCACAATAAAAACTAGAATTACCTTCATCTTTTATTTTATTTTGACGATCAATGTTCCTAAATGGGTTATAAATCACCATATTATTTAGTCAATTGCAGTTGGGTGTATTTGAGCTGGGCTCACGGACCCAGTTTTATACTGCCACTGCCACTGTCAGTTGTTTTTTTACTTATATACCCAAGCAAGCAAAAAATGTCCATTTATTTTATTTACAAGTGGACCATGGGGGGGGGGGGGGGGCTGTAGGGCATATGTCCCCCCCCAGTTGACCCGCAAGTTAACTTAAAGGTTATTTTTTGTCAATATTTCTCAGAAAAAAATACTTAATTACGCAATAATGCACCAATTCAGACTAAAAATATTTAAAATATTCTAAGGGGAGTACCCCTAAACCCCACTTCCCACATTTTAAACATATTAATGTCATGCCCACTCGAGGGATCATATCCAAAAAGTTGTGCCCCTAACTAACGCCCCTCTAACGCAAGTCCCTGTTCAAAACCTGCTCTAGCAAACCCACGAAACTTTTGATGGACATCATAATAATATCCACCTAGTTTTGTCTGATGTTATACATTTACTATCTTAATAAGCATGTATGGTGTAAACGTGTAATTTCAATACATCATTGCAACAAAATATCCATGTGAATGGAAGAACAGCCCTCCAACCCACTTGTGTCCCCAAGTTATGAATTACGGGATCTGCCACTGTGAACCATATCAATCAAGTGGGGGATTTCAAGAACATGAAAAAATTGATATCGTGAGTCTTAGATTAGAAAAACAAACGCGCGATTTTCCCCTCCTAAAGTGCTAGGTCCGCTTCACCTAAATGTGAAAAAATCCCTGACTGTTGAGTGTAGGTGGGGTATAAAAGGTAGCAGCAAGTCATAATTGTTTATTAGCAATAAAGTCATCACTTCATCATTAAAATACTTTAATTATTACCTATAAAATAATATTCGTTACAGTATAATGTACGAGTTATATGAAGTTGTAATCTATGTGTATTTTATCCATACAGTTCCAGCTACCAGGTAAGAAACCTCTGGGGCATCTTATTGAATAATTTCAACTTATTTAAAATTTAGATTTTTTTCTTCTTAAATTTTAAATTATCTAATATAACTTATAAAAAGTTAAGAAAGTGTCCTCTAATGGTAGAATTTAAAATAGTGTTTATAGTAATTTAAAGCTGCACTCTCACAGATTGACAGTTTTGACAACCTTTTTTTTGTCCCAGACTCGGCTGATTTTGGCAGCAATGCTTTCTATACAAATAATAAGATTACTCACACTAAAAGAGATTTAAATTGTTTGGAAAACTGCCGACATTTTTCATTTTTTCTTTAAACGTTATTGTAGTATCACTTTTAGCCATAAAACATCAATTTGCGAACGTAAAACTGAAAAACTGTATCTGATCTTTTGTCAGCAGTTTTATACCACTGGTATTCAGACATTTACGCAAAAATTGGCTAATTCCAAAACAAAAAATAAAAAATAGTTGTCAACACGGTCAATCTGTGAGTGTGCAGCTTTAAAAGAAAAATAAGACACTGGGACTTTCCATTCTTGAAGTATAATTTAATGCTAATGACTTACATTTAGTTGTGTTTGAGTCAAATATCATTTTGCATACATCTCATTTCATGTCATATGTGCGTATTAATTACTATTATATAGACAAAACACATGTTGTTATATCATATATTATTTTATTCGACGTGAAATAATTTATAATCCATCCTGTTTCCAAATCAGAGTCCATAATGTCATAATATAGATGATTCGTAATGTCCAAAATAAGGTTCGCAATGTCCATGGTCCAAAGTATCCATAAATGGTTTAAATAGAGCCGAGTGATAGCGGAAATTTCCGAAAGACGTAAGGAGGAGTTAAGACATGGTTAAGGCGGAGTTAAGACATGGTTAAGGCGGAGCTATCTATAAATAAAATTAAATTCATCTCGTAAACATGTTCAACTGCAAATGAAAAGTCACCACCATACAATGTACTTTGTAGAACTACGTACTGAAATCTGTCTTCTACACGCCGCAATGTAAAACCCGGCATGTGACTTTCACAGAATGACGTCTGTTGAATAGATGCAAGGAGAATAAAACTCATTGGTACAATGAAAAATGAAAATGTGCAGTGTAAAATGTAAACATTAAACCGATGAGTTGGCGGTTGCAAAATGTAAATTGGTAAATCATCAATGTTACAAACCTAAAATACACACATACACGTCTGGACTTTTGGCAACGAATAGCCTCCATATTAATATGCTTACGTTTGAACATTTTCATACTTTTTTCTGTACATTTATGATTTATGAGAACAGTAATAAGTTCTTAAAGCTGCAGTCTCACAGATTAACAACTTTTTTTTTTCTTTTGGAAAGAGCAATTTTTTGCGTAAATATCTGTAAACCAATGATATAAGATTGTTGACAAAACATCATATCGTAGATATTCATATTTCCGTTCGAAAATTAATGTTTTATGGCTTACTAACGGTTTTAAGAAAAATGCATAAAACATCATTTGTAGTTAAATATAAAAATCTGCGATCTGGTTTTTGTCAGCAGTCTTATATAACTGTTCTCTATGAATTTTCGCAAAAATTGGCTCGTTCCAAGACAAAAAATATAAACGTTCAATCAGTGAGAGTGCAGCTTAAACATCAGACAAATCAACTTCATTAAAACAAAGCAGGTTTGTTTCTGTATATTTTTTATATAAATATTTATATTGCAAGAAGTCACTACAACATTAAATTGAAATTATAAGCTGTTTTCAAATACACTAACAGCACGTCCCATCTAAGTTGCCCTTAATTGCAGAAAGGTCATTCAGGCATAGATTGATTATAGGTGTTGCTGGATTTAGATTAATATTATGTTTTCCATAATAATAATTTTGAAAAACATATATGGTATAAGATACCACGAATGTAAGCAAAACAATTTAAACTGTGCAGACAAGGCTCTTCACGTTTTGTATGAAAATAAGATTTTAAATACTGTTAACACCTTCGAGTAAAACATATTTGATTAAAACTTCAAATATTAAATCAAATTAAGCGATAATATGATTTTGTTATTTGTACATTCTGTTAACGGGTTGGTATAAGTATCGCGTAGTTTGCTGTACGACACATGTATACTAAAATAATAATCCATTCCGCATGTTTGTTAATAATTCAATTGAAAACAATATACGCTTATTTTGTATTATTTACAAATATCTTAGAAAAAAAACGTTTATTTCTCGTTGATTTATATGACATACAAACTGATTTAAACGATATTATACGAATCGGTACGATCCGATACAAAAAATACAATGCAATTAAATACTTACCATCGTCGGATACTTCTTCATAATGAAGTGTTTAAAAAAGTATACAGGCGGTGCCAACAACGGCAGCAACGTTGAGAATTTCGATAAGATTATAAAGTGACTTCTTTACGTTATATACCGTCTCTAAAACCTCTTTAGTCCAGCGGTGACGACAAGAACTGCATATTTTACAGAACGAAAGGAGTATTTATGTCGACTGTTTCGTCGTGTATACTCAATATATAAATTGTTAATCAAAATTATAAGTATAAGACAATATGTTAAGACATCAATTGATGCGTTTATGTGTCAAATAAGTGTTTTTGGATATTAGGAACAGAATGTTGGAAGAACATTAAACATCAGGATGAAGTTAATTTTAACACATTCGTAATAATATGTGATATAATAGTGTAATTTATTTGAGATGATTATAAAGCAGTCTGAAGGTCTTTAAAAAAAACATTGTAAGCCTCTCAGAAAACATTTTAACTATTGAGTAAAAGTTTCACAATTTCATTTTAAAACCAAAATAATACTTTTGAAGTATTTGTTTGCAGCTGATAATTTCAAAGCATAGGAGTGCAATGGCGTAAACACCGTTGTACACTTTAACAAAGTTCTGAACAATCAGCCCCCGATGTGTTTCAGACTCACATGTAGGACCGGTTGTTCAGAACCTTGTCAAAATTAACAAAGTAATTGACTTCAGCGTCATTTAATTTGAAACGTGATCGTTGTGCTCGCATATTTAAAGTGTTCTCTCATGTCTTTGTAAAATGCATTTTTGCATTACAAAATAAAGTGTGACAACTCATAAAGAGTGTTAAAACTAAGATACCAAAAGCTTGAACCCTTCAGCAATTGATGACATCAGCAATGTGGCTCGTGGTGTTCGAAAATAACGTCAACTACGTGACCGTTAATCTCATTTCTTTTTTTAAATAAATATGTTTTCAATATATTTAAAACTAAATATCAAGAAATACGCACAGCTTAACCAGTTTATCAACACTCTTATCATAAAGCCTACACAAACACAGAGAAATTGTTCAATACATTAATCAAGTTAGATAAATGCTTTGTCATTCATTTGTTATTAATAATTTAATTAATGCCTTCATTCACGATAAATCATAAAATCATAAAATTAGTAACGAATCAGTTGATCAATAAATTAATTGATTATTTATTTGATGGATTAAAATTATAATTGAAATAAATTTATGACCCATTTATTCACAGACCTATGCCATTTACTCGCATTAATGTGATTATCTGATAACTAGTTATACAATATGGAATACAAATATTATGAGCACTATTGGATTAAAACTATTTTTAAGAATATTGTTGATTGTATACATGCATATATACATATTGAGTTATGATGACGTGCTTTTTGTTCCACGTGCCCTTACATTGCGCTGAAGTAAGCAAAGTTTGGCAGCGTTTCTGCCAATTATGATGACGTAAACATTTGTGTACCACGTGACTGACGTAGGGATGTTTTGTGTATAAATATTTAAGCGAAAAGCTACAGAAACAATTTTACGCAAATTCGTATGATGTAATTTCGTGCACCACGTGAACTCATCTTTTGCTGACGTATTAAATGTCTGTGTGAATTTTATACTGATGAAGTTCTTTGTTATGTATAACTTGACCTAACATTAGCATTATTTTGTATAATTTTACGCAAATTCTGATGACGTTTTTTTTAGGTACAACATGGCGTATGTTTGTGCTAAAATAAACAATGTTGTGTAAAAATTAACGCAAATTCTGATGACGTTTTTTTTGTACGCCGTGACTGACATCAGATTTTATTGTGAATATTTTTACGCACACCCTGACATACCGCATGACATACTCTTTGTTGTCCATGTGACCTCAAATTGTGCTGAAGTAAGCAACGTTTGTGTACTTCTTACATGTTTGTACCACGTGGTTGCCAAAAGTATTTGTTTGCGTCAAGATGTACATAAATCAGATGAAACGTTTTTTGTTTACCTCGTTGATTTCAATTGTAAATTGTCCTGACTTTCATTTATTCTCATCACGTGCTATTTCCGTACCACATGCTGTCGTAAGCAATGTTTGGGTAAAAGTTACATATATTGCAATGTGTTCAACGTAATTGACGTAAGAATTTCTTTCCTATAATTTCACGCACAGGCTGATGACGATCTTTTTGTTTCACGTGACCTTCAATTTTTATAACGAAAGAAATGTTTGTGTAAACCTCGCAACTATGCAAATCCAGATGACGTTTTTTGTACCACGTGCTGACGTAGGCTTTAATTTCGTAAAAGCGTACACAACTTCTGAGGACGTGCTTTTTGTGTACCATGTGACTTAAAAGTATGCCTATGTTCCGATATGTTCACGTAAGCATTGCTTATTTGTTAAATTTCGCCCAAATTCTGATGACGTACTTTTGTGTACCCCATGACTGACGTTCGCATTTCATGTGTATTTTTTATTGCTAGTTCTGATGACGAGGTACTTTTTGTGCTTATGTAAGTCATGTTTGCGTATCAGTTAACTAACGTGAGTGACGTAAGAATCTATTGTGTATAACCTAAATTCTGATGGCGTTTTTTTTATAATACCATATGACCTGTAGTTGTGCTGATGTAAGCAATGTTCGTCTAAAATCTAACGCTAATTCTAATGCATTATTTTTTATTTGTGTAACTCGTGATTGACGTAAGCATTTATTGTATTTAATGTTACGTAAATTCTGCTGGTTTGCTTTCGTGTGTACCGCGTATGTGACTTTACTCATGTATTGTGTTTAATTCAATATAATTGTGATGGCGTATTGTTTACCATATGACCTGTAATTAAGCTGCCGTTAGCAACTTCTATCTTTTTTTGCAAATTCTGATGACTTACCTAATTTGTATAATGTTGCTGACTTAAGCATTTATTGTGCATAATTTTACAAACAAATTTGATGGTGTAAATGATTTGCACCACATGACTTTGAATTGCTCTGACGTAATAAAATCTTTACACAAATTATGATGAAGTACATTTGGATGTACCACGTGCCTTACTGAAGAACCTCATCAAAATTGGGTCGAGATTTTACACAAATATTGCCTACGTCAGCTTAAATGGAGGTAACGTGGTACACAAAAAGTACTTTTTTCTGAATTCACGTAATAATTTTCACAATCATTACTTACGGCAGCGCAATTAAACGTCACGTGGTCAACAAAATGTACGTCATCAGAATGTGCATACAATTATGCTTATTAAATGCCTTTGTCAATTCACGTGGTACACAAAAATGAACTGCATCGAAATGTGCATATTTTTTTTAAGTTTTAATTTAAACTTTGCTTACGTCAACATAATTCGAGGTCACTCTGTACACAAAAGTAAGTAATCAAAATATGCATTAAATTATACACAATAAATACCTACGTCAGTCACGTAGTATACGTAAAATATTATAATAAAATAATAATTTAATTTGAAATGACGCTGTACACATAAGTCAATCATCCAGATTTTTGTAAAACAAATCCCAAGAAATGCTTACCTCTCAATAAAGGATATTTATTCAAAGTTAATACATCTAAACAATTGTTTTACCCTTTTCATTCGGGAAAGCACTTAAATGTTTGAGCGTATGGAAAACTAATGTCAATTCTTTTTTTTCGCTCACAAAAATGCTTGGCTCAATTTCGTCAATTTTAACTTCCTCGTCTACGGTCTCAATGTCTTCAAAATTATCTTTATCATAACAGTAACCGTCACAAACGTATTTCGCATATAACAAACTGCGCCATCTGGGCTGTCATCTTGCATGGATTCGATTTCGCTCGATATTTGTTCTTCAGCATCTTGAGCATCTCGCAAATAATCTTCAGCCATTTCTATCATTTTTTCATCTTC
The DNA here is from genome assembly GCF_026914265.1 of Mya arenaria. Classification (NCBI taxonomy): domain Eukaryota; kingdom Metazoa; phylum Mollusca; class Bivalvia; order Myida; family Myidae; genus Mya; species Mya arenaria. The sequence continues at coordinate 68,890,074 of NC_069131.1, read as the reverse complement.
ATTGATATCATCCATGGGTTGCTGAGAACAAGATTCCCTCGACATGTTTTTTTGCATCTGCTCTTTTTCACTAGTGTTCCCACAAGGCGTTGTTGGTTGTGTCGATTCTTGACTGGACATAATGGTTTTAGATTGTGTATGAATAGTACCGAATTTCCAGCCCTTTTAATATGAAAAAAAAAAAACAATTCAGTACATAGTACATCGCATTCCATGATATAAATCGAAACCAAAACTGACAGTGATCGCTCACAATAGAAATATGACGGACATAAGCAACCTTAATTTACAAATTACCGGCTTCGTAGCGAGACTATGTATGGGTGATAACAAACACGAGTCTACGTTCAAAGACATCGTCTCGATACTTGACAATATCGAAAAAACTTTTCTGCAAAACAAACTAGCAACTGAGTATCGCAAGAAATGTGGCGCACTACAACAAAAGGTGTTTAGTTTGACCAGAGAGAACGATCGGTATAAGCAAACTCATTTGCACAACTTGAATACGGACGATAGTCAACTATTGAAAGACGAAGTAACACCCTTGACATTGAATCTGTCACAGCTGACTGCGGAAAACAATCAGCTTAAGCAAAATAACACGGCATTGGAAGACGAAGTTTTGCGTTTGAAATCTCAAACAGACAACCTGCAATCCTTAGATGAAGCTGCCTGTATGGAACTATTCAACGAAAACACTGAAGATTTTTCATGAATAACTTTACTTTGCCACTTACAAGTGGCTTTTACGAAATACAATAAAAAAAAGCAATTTCAAAGCATTCGTTTGTATGTTTATTTTATGTTGTCAGAAGTCTTTATGGCTGGTTTTCTGTTGTTTTTTTACATTGCTCACATCGGTGGCAAGCTCACAGTTTTCCGTTTTCCTCTTAGCGCTTAAGTTCGATGTACAATCCATCAGCATCTCTTTTTGTTCTGTGTAGTACATCCTACAGTCGTCGCACTTGCAGTCCTCAATTTCGAAAAACTTGCAGTTATAATAATTCAATCTGAAAAACTTACAGTCATCACACTGGCAGTTCTCAATACAATTGTTCGTCATGATGCGATTTGTTTGACATTTGTTGATTTCAGCAAGATATATTCAAAAACCGTGGTCCTAATGTAATACATTAAGTCTTAAGAACGCAAATCTCAGTACGTTGTGCTTAAACTGTTCTCTTGCGCTTTGCTTGATTTTAGCCAGATAATCTTTTCCTTCTGAGTTCCTTGACTATTGTTTATTTTATCCAATTTCTTGTAGTATCGTTTCCTTTCCTTAATGTGTGCTAACGCAACTGGATGGTTCAACCAACAAGCAGAACAAAAACGTTGTATTTATCAAAACAGCTTGGACACGCTGAATGTTCGAACACACAGTTTTTCATAACGAGCAAGAGATAGTTAATGTTACTGTAGCCACCGCACCAATTACAATCTCTGAAACGTTTTCCGAGTCTCTTATCATACGAAATATATTTTGAGCTTTTTTACCGTTGTTGTGAGCCGTACTTAATTTAAAAGGTTCAAAAATATTTCACTAATGTAGTGGCAAGCCGATTTCATTCAGTTTATGTAATTCAAATGTTTTGACAACAGTAACAAGGCAAATCCAAACCCTTGGTAACACAAAAAACTACTGTCTATGTTTGCTGCGTTTTACACATTTACGAAAACACTAGACGAAGAATATTTCATTTTTTTCATGTTTATTTTACAATTGAATCGTTATCTACAAACACTTGAAACATCATAACACACTAAAGTCTCCAAAGTCCTGATACTCAGAGTCCCAATGAGCTTAATTTTGAAGATCTATAGGTTCATTGTTTATAAGTATGGTTTTATCGTTTTCCATATATAGCCTATGTGCTTCAACAGGAAATCGTTTAGAATCTCGGGTTCAGCAAACTCGTTTGAACTGCCTTTCAGTGCTGTCCTCGGTTCTTCCGTCTCACAATACTTGATCATTCTGTACATATCAACGCACCTCCGGATCTGGTCTGCCTCATATTTAGACTCCTGAATCTTGTATATTTGTTCAAGTATTTTTGCTACTTGATCATGATCCAAAGGGGAAGCCGGCGAAGAATTTTCAAGATCATCGCTAAAGCTCTCATCGTCATCTGAAATAGCTGTAGCTTCATCTTTTCCTTCCCGTGCCTTGAACTTCTTCCTTATCGGGCTAGCAGGTGGAGTAAGAACGTCTTCTTTTACTTTAACTGCGCTGAATTCTTTCTCATCCATGCTCACATCCATAAAAGGCTCGATATTTTGATGTTCAATTTCAGTTTTTCGGTTTCAATGTATCGGAGCAACCCAAAAAAACCATCGCAAATGCAGCAGTGTGCCTTCTTGCAACCTGGATAGTACCCCCAATGCAAATCGGGCAATTGCTGTTTTTCGTTTTTCGACGATGTTGCAGTTGGCACATCTTTATGTTCTTCATGTTCTGCTGCATCTCGCAAATAGTCTTCTGCCATTGCTTGTAGTTTTTCGTCTTCAGTTAAGTAGTGCTGAGGAGATGATTTGCTTGACATGTTGTAGATTGTAGATTGTTTGTAACCAGTGCACAATTTGGAGACCTTATAATAGCAAAAAAAAAATTCATCGATGTTATTCATCGTCATTTCATTTGATTCAAACAAGATCCATAGAGTCATTGTCCTTGTCCAACATACCAACTCTCATCGATTCGGTTTGTTGGGGGTAGGTATTGCTGTAGTATATTTTCTGTTTTTTTCACAATGTTATACGTCTCACAATTGTCCACTTTTCTTTTCTTTCCCGCATTGGAACTGGAATCGTTCAAATCCATCTGCGGTTTGAACATTTCATAATAATTCATGAACATTTCCTTGTCCAACATATCAACACTCATCGATTCGGTTGTCGATTGTTGTGGGTAGGTATTGCTGTTGTCTGGTTTCTGTGTTTTTACTGTGTTAGCCACTTCACCCATCTGACAGTTCCCGGCATTGGAATCATTCAAATCCATCTTCTGTCGGTACAATTTACAATCGTCGCAGCGACAGTTCTCGGCACAGAAATTGCAGCGGTACTCATCGAAAAAACCATGGCATGAAATGGTGGTACCCTTGTTTTGGTATTCCAAAAAACATTTGATTAGCTTTGCCATGATCTCTTTGCAGTTTGGTTTTGCAGTCTTTTGCAATGTTTTGTAGTGTTTTGCTTTTATACCCATTAGAACTTTGCATTTTAGAACTTTGCATTATTAAAAGGCGAACATCAACACGTCACTTTTAAACCTTCCCCTTGTGCTTTTCTTAATGGTGGCGAGGTAATCATGCCTCATCTCTCTCAATAACCAGTCGTTAGTTTCTATTTTACCCAATTTCTTGTAGTATTGTTTCCTTTCCTTAATGTGTGCTAACGCAACTGGACGGTTCAACCAACAGGCAGGACAACATCCGTTGTATTATCTATAAAAACAGCTTGGACACGCGGAATGTTCGAACACACAGTTTTTCATAACAAGTAAGAGATAGTCAATACTACTGTATCCACACCACTCACAACATCGAAAACGTTTTCCGAATCTCTTATACGAAATACTTGACATGTTTGACATTTTTGGATCTGTATCGGCTGTCATGTTTTCTTTGTATGTTTGTATGTTTGTGTGTTTGTATGTGGGCATAATTTCACAAAGTCTTGCATGTTTTGTAGCCACCACAAATAATGGAATACAGAAAACGGGGGTGAAAATAAGGAGGGGGATTTTCAACAAGGGGGGGGGGCTTTTTATATCAACCTATTTCCTCAAGTCCATTCCATTTCGATTTTACTTTTTCAAACATACGAACAAAATTTTGCAGTTTGCTCATATAGTAGGAAGGGAGCCAGACATGCTCAAACGATGAAATCTCAAAATGTCTTTAGTCTAATACGCTAAGGTTTCTTAGTTTATTTATTTAAACTTGATTCAACAACACAAAAACAAATATGTTTACATGATCATCTTAAAGGAATCGTTCGTGTTTTCTGTAAAATGCACTTTTTAAATCTCAACAAATATTGACATATGCTGAATTATGTCTTTGAAGTTCACAATTTTGAATAGCGTCAGGAAAGGGGTTCAGCAACAGACGTAAAGGTTCAGTTATGTATGTGTACGGTTCCTTGTGGGCGTTAGGTTTTGTTGTCAGTTCCTGCAAGGGTTCACACTCAAGTAATACTAGAATGTTTATTTTATACTCAAAGTGTACTTTTTTTGAGTAATTCCGGATTAGATGTCTTACCGGAAAAACCAAATTGTTCAAAAGCATAAACGAGTCCCTTTAAGATCATTTTTGTTTAATTGTTCTTTAAACTGGCATTTCTATACATTTGATACAACAAAATGTGTTTGCTTAGCTTGATCCTGTTATAAGGGATTAAATATACTTCGAGAATTAGGCTTAGTTCGGTTTTCTAGCTGCTGAACATTATTCCAGCGGTAAAGTGTTAAAGCCCTCTCCGGGCTCATTTTTACTTCCAGGTTAACGATAAAGATATTACTTTACAAAACGTCCAGATTATAACGTACGCACCTGTTATCAGGAAGACGTGGAGTTCCGGAAATGGGGTCTGCCGGGGCGAGGTGAGGGGGAGGGGGCGATACTTGACTGCCCAATGTTGTTCGGGGAAAAGGTCCACGTCAATCTCCTATGTCGTTCTGTTGAAGGGTTTATCTGAAAGAAACACACAAAACGGGAATTACTTTTTCATCAGTGCTGTTGATGATTACTTATAATTATTTTTATTTCACTCTGAGCACAAGACGGTAACATAAATTTATGACATAACATTGCTGATTATTCAGATTTCTCTTTTGCTAGGTTAATGCTATGAAAACTATCAATATGCAGCATATATATCTCAATAAAGGCAACTTCGATGCTACATTTGTTTGAGCACTAAAGTCATAGAAACATATTCTTCGTTTCTTTTTTGGCAGATGAATCTTTTTAATTTAAGTTTTTAATTTAATCTGAAAAAACATTAATAGGGCATTTTTTGAAAAACATCAATTGATAAATCGCATTTGATAGCTCTACATTGCATCATCATCATCATCATCATCATCATCATCATCATCATCATCATCATCATCATCATCATCATCATCATCATCACATTACTTACCAAACTATTCCTTAATCGCTTTGTTGTCGGCTCTATGTTGATGTGCACGTGACCTTTGAGCGGGCGGTAGATTTCTTTGACGTCATTCACTGGAAGGCTTGCACCTGGGCGTTCCCGATGCAAGGCCAACTTTAGGTGTTAGGAAAGTTACATCTCTGAAAGGAGTGATAGAATTGGCGGCGAAAAATAATAAAAATAAATATTATTTACGTTTGCTGCTTTATACAAAGTATTACTTATTGGTATGAAAAGGGACACCGAATGTGTATGATTGTATCAAAAATAATGAAATAAATACATTCAATGTTAACTATAAATTTAATAAAAAGTTCAATGTGCATCAACGTCCATATTCATGTTTGATTTTATTTATTTGCTTAATTTCGACAACCAAGTTCATATTCCGATTTTTTTTTCATTATGTTATGTTTCAAAATGATTTTTTTATTACCCAACAAAACAAAATGAAAATCATTTTGTGAACAAGGTTTGCCTATCAGACTGTCACATTTTTGCGAGAAAATTACCCCAATTTCGTGCCAACAATGTGGCGAATAACATGAAAACAAAATAAACATGTTCTGCTACCCGGGTTTGGTTAAAGCAATCTTGGGAAAGATGCTGGCGCTTGCACTTTCACTGTAAGATTGAGAAAACCAACAGAAAATGCTAGTTTGATTTTAATGTTATTGTTATAAAAAATAACAAAGACATTTCTACATATATATTTGGGTTTGCTTTCGAAAGAAACAGTTCTTTCCCGGAAACTTAAATCCCATTTTTTATTTAAGTAACAAAATAGATTTGTTTGCAATTTATTTTCTTTCCCGAAGTGTTTTATTCACATTGCCCACAAAATACAAAATGAAAATAAGATAAAATTACTTCCAAATAATGAAACAATTTCGATTTTGGAATCATCCATGAATTATGAATGTCGTGAACAGATATAATTATTTACGCATTTAAACAAAACTTACTTATAAACATTCATACACACAAGTGTTTCTTTTCGGATTTTCCTTCAATAAAACATTATCGGAGCCATCGAATGTTGTCAAAAACAATCATACCTAGATGAAAGAGAACTGTCAACCTCGCATTATGATATAAACACTTAGCTTGTGACGCAGATCGCGTTCGGGTGTTTCCGTGATGACGTTCGGTCTAGATTGTTTATTGTCGGGCACTTTCGGCGATTTTCGTCTACACCTGTACCAATCCGTTCTGGCCATGATCTTCAAACTTTGCAGCAAAACTAAAATTGTAAAAACATAACATTGTAAATAGCATATACGCGAACAACATAAAGCGATTAGTGACCGATTGAGCAATATGTTAACGCAGTTTGACAAATAAAAATTTAAATAGAAAATAACCCGGTATTGGTTACTCGAAGGCACACTGTACGCGTCAGATTGGTACATTTGCACATGCATTGGTCAATAATCTTGGATTATAAGTTATTACTAATCATGGTCCATATCCCACTTTAGAAAATAATACAGCCCGAGCAAAACTGAGCAAGTTTTAACAAAAAGAAGTTTAATGTTAACTGAGAAATAAAAAGTAGCTTCATATTTAATACGTACATGCACACTTTTCAAGGTTCAAAATATCTTCTTATTGTCAAACAAACTGACCGGGAGCTCCCAAGGTACCGTTTGCACATGCGCAGTGCCCATTTGACAAGCTGTCCTCATGTAATCAGATTTCAAAACCTGATGAAAATACAGGTGTGAAGAATATATATCAAATCTATTCGAAGAATAAATGTTTAATGCAAAGAGTGTTATTTATACATAACTATACATGGTTTTAGTCAACAATTAAATGTATGAATTCCCGAAATACAAACACATATGTATTCTAAATGTACTAATTATTGATTGTTGGATTCGTCGTCTAGCTGTAACACCCTTGACTGTCAATTCAAGGATCGCAGGTTCGATTCCCCGCCGCACCACTAAACAAATACGTATCGCCTTCCGGGAGGGCCGTTAAATTGGGGTCCCGTTTGACAGTGCCATACACTGGTGCAATTTAAAGGACCAGGGAAGCTCTAACCAGGGTTACAATTCGCACTTTGCTCCAAACAACATAAAAATAATAACAATCATATCGGAGCACTCGCCGAATGGGCAAGGCCCGAGTGCGAGAATTAATAAGCTTACAGACCACCAAATGTAATAATTACTCCGAAAAGCGACAATAGGACACGAACAGGCACAAAAATGACCCAAATGAGCGGCATACATGCACCGTTTTAAATAAAAAAATGAATTATTTGTAGAATGGGTTAGGTTAACGAACGAAGGGATCGTAAGGGGATATACCAATTAATCTTAGAACACTAATAATTAAATGTTTGCCATTCTTATGATGCAGGTATGTCATATACATCTGAATGTTGTGATATTTGATGTAACTGGTGACAAAGACAACATAAGCGACATTTGAGGGTGCTACACACGTACAATAACAAGTCTTAAAACGAAATAGAACACACATTTTATTGTCAACAAAGCCATAAGAAAATAAGCATCAGTAATTGGTGCCATCATATATACTGCACTGGAACTGTATCAATATTAAGTTTCAATAAAGCATTTAAAGATACACTCTTACTCCCAAATAAGATTAACCACAATTCAACCGATTATTTTAATATGTCAAAAAGGATGAATAATTGTCAAATACAATGGTTCTTATGAAGGCTACCAAGTTTAATTGGAATGAAATATGCAGAAAACGCGGTATTGTTACCTTATATGACGATAGAACATCACAGCAAATCTTTTATCACTCACCAATCTTTAAATAGTTTTGTGTTTTCGGCTTTTAAATACACGGTTACTATCTTGTTATCAGTAATTAATGTTTTCAATAAATGCATTATTTAGTATGTAGTTAAATGCTTTTCACTCAAAAATAATTATTTATAAATGTCTTAAGGCCACACCAAATTAATGTTTAGTTCCTCGGATTTTTGCCAAAAAAAATTGGAGCGAGCGAACGAAATAAAAATAAAAATAAAATTTTGTCAGTTTTCATTAAAACCGAAGCGAGTGAAGAGCGAAAAATATATTTTTCCTTATATTCAATATAAATAAGAAGGATTGTTCAAAATAATTGCCCTTAAACCCATTTTAATGCCATCTTAAACTGAACCTCTAATGGACATTAGGAAAATGTCGGAATACACTCTATTTATTCATCCGTGTTTAGTACAAACATTATATGGATAAATCTAATTTCTTATATAATTAAAACGTACTTTAATATGACGATAATTCATAATAATAAATAACCCTGCTTTAAGTAAAAAGTTGGAAACGACTTATATAAATCTACCTGAATCAGTTTAACATCATAGGCAACTGTATTTAGACATAACTTAGGATTGATTTTGCATTTGTAAAAAATGATCACTTACACAGGCATCATCAAACATCAGACTCCATTTAACATAGACTAAATTTTGTTTTTATTATCACAGGAAATGCAATGACATGTGCTTATTAAAACAAAAAGAAAGATATTTTTTTAGAGTACTTTTTTTGGTTATTTAGATGTTTTTATGCACTTGCCAATTTTATATGCCCCCTCCTCCCCTCCTAAGTCCGGAATAGCGGGGACTTTGACTCCCGGTCTCTCAAAACCCGGGTAAAATACCCGACCTGCAAGGACACACTGCTGGTAAAATCCCTGCCAAATGGCCCCGCAACCCCAAATACCTATGTGAGGCCCATTCCCGACTATTTTCAATTTGAAGACAAAACCACATTCACTAGGCACTGGGGGCCACCTGTAAGGTAAAAACACAGCCCATTGCCTCTGCTGTCCCCGGTATACCCCTGGAACAAGGGCGAGGGGTGGGCGGGGCAGTGGTTACAATTGACAAGCGCATAACAATCCCAAATTGCTGCACATAAAAACAAAATATAAGGTGATAAACTTACGCTTACTTATGTTGAGTTATATCCAGACCAGTGTTTATATAGCTATTTGTGAAAAGATACTTGTTCAAAACTGTTGTTTTGTCAGAATTTGATCAAAAATGAGCTTGATACATCAATTTGGACCAAACAATGACTCATGTTCCATACCATCTTCAGCATCGTCGTAACGAGGTAAAATTTTGGTCCCTTGTATTATGACTTGAATAAAACAGTAATGGACAGTACTAAGTTGATCATTCCGATTTCCATTCATAACGAGTCACTAATTACGCAATATAATCGCTACCAGTCTCTGATACACATGCTTTATTGCATAATGATTTCTTTAAATAATGATCCTTTAGTGCATGAGACGATCAAAAATGAATTCAAGCATGCTCAAAACATATTTATTGTCAAAAATAAGATTTAATTTCCAAACTTCAAGCCACATTGTTTATACCGGAAGCCGCCATTTTGATTGAATTTTATTGAAACCCATGCTAAACCGATCGAGATACAGTATAAAAACACTACGCATCGGTAACTTCCCTTTACAAAAACACGAAAACTAGCGTAGAAAAATTATACTTGATTATTTTTAGCCTTTTAATAAATTATTACCTGAAAAAAATCTGCTTGGCGATCAAAATGGAGGTGCGGGCGCACAAAAAAATAAAAATATTTTTTTTACATTTTCAAAAAAATAGGAGCGGTAAATCCGAGGAACGAAATATCAATTTGGTGTGGCCTTAATGGCAAAAAAAATCGTTTTTTTTTTATTTCCTCAACTTTGTGTACATTTTGTGTAGTGACGGCATTGGCATTCACTCTAAATACAAATTCTTTGCATTTCACAAATATAAAATCGAAAATCCTTATATAATACCAATCAAAGATAATATATATTTATGTCATGTTCAGTTGTTTTATTTTCGAGGAGATGTTATTTTGTTCAGTGCTCGAAGGACACACACATATATGAAGCAAGTCTTAAATCGCTTGGCGTTTTTATATTTTAATTTTGTTCCGTTCCGTTCCGAAAAATACAGTTTCCCACACGGGTAACGGGTAATTGTATTTTGTAAGAACGAACTTTGTAAATGCTTCAATTTCTATATCATGACATTGATGCAAGAATTTATGCTTTTATCATTAAAACGTGGCCTTTATTTTAGATAATTTCCATTTCTATCTGAACATATTGTATAGACTTCTAATGATACATAATGACGAAAACAGAGCAGAAACGAGCAGAAAGTCAAGAAGTCCAAGATATGCACTATCAGCTAAACAATATTGACATTCATTGCATTAAAAATATTATGTTTGGCTTATCGGCAGCATTGACAAGTCGAATAAACTTAAGTTATCACATATTTTAAAAAAATACCCCGACAAAACCGCTTGTACACAGAAATGGCTGAATGTCGTGTTTCCGTATTAACAACACGAGCATGTGCATTATAAAACTCGCCATTGTTTTGTCATCTTAATTTTGTTTTTGAACTCTGGATTCAATTCGGAGTCACAATCTTAGTCAGAGCGACTAAACTGTCACACAAATCCAAGGTTCGCGATTGACCATGCTAGGCAAAGTTCTTCTGGAGTTTCATAAGTGAAGTTACATGTGACATATTTTTTTTCGGGCCATTTGTTACTTAGTCAAGGGCTCTAACTCTCGTAATATATTGTAGAATGTCACACAATTTAGAGGAGCAAATAATCCCATTCTGACAGACATTCCTGAAGTTAAATGGTTGTATGTGCCATACGTTTGGAGCTAAATACGTCAATGACATGTCGTGAAGGGCGGAAAATTGCCTATATAGTCCCATTAATGCATGACTAAGTTTCTGCCCGGACAATTCTAGACAACTTGGACGTTTCAACAAAGGCTTTGTCAGTTTTAATTTGACCTACAGACATTGGTTTTGCACGCTATTCGTCATCTTCTCATAATGAACGTGTGTGCGAATTATAAATCCCCTTTTGTGAACTGTTATTAACAATTATTCGCAATTGCAAGTATGCTGCCAAATGCATGTTTTGTTGTACAAATGTCGTGCATTTCAGTTAAGTTGAAAGTAATTCGAAACCACAAGTAAGACACATGAAATGTGATAAATTGTGCACAACTTTTATGAAATGCTCAAACACATAAATGTATTATTTTCTGCGTTGAGTAAAATGAATTAGAATAAATTTATGTTCCCTTGTTTGAAATGGAATAACCGCCCGGTGGCGTTTAATAAGCACGAGTGATTCATATGCACGAGTATATCGTGCGCATATGAATGTAAAGACATTCAGCGCTGGTAAGCCGATACGTTCACATCGATACAATTAACTGCAAACAATTACAATCAAATGTTTAAGGTGAACGTTTTCTGTTATTATGCAATTTTATCATATGAATGATCTTATCTTAATTGTTTACATAGCCTTGTAATCGACACCTTTATGACTTGTAATTGATACGTATACATGAATCATATAAATAATATGTATTTTATACATACTTGTTAAGAAGGTTACGGGTGATAAGGCCCGACATCTAGTGGTACGAGACAAATCCTGTAAATCGGGATGACAAACGGGCAGAGGTTTCTGAGATTTCCCCAGAAGGAGGGTTTCATCTCAGTTTTTCCTCGGCCAGTCGATCACGTCTGTAAGCTCCATTGTTTGCAAGCGCGTCGTTAACTAGACAAACTTTGCTCATTTGGTTAGTTTATGCTGTATGTGTTTATCAGTTTCCCAAATCGCTTCAATGAAACCTCACTCGAAAATAATACCATTAAAAAGTATTGATTATATTGTTTTCTATAGGAGGTTATAGAATGGTATTGAGGGAATTACTATTTAAATATTCATTTTAAATTTGCGTCAAGACTATATCGCACGTGATCGCAGGAACAAAAATCAAGCTTTGAGTTGCATCAACATTTCTGACAAGACCGAAGAACATACAGTTTTCATATGTTTTTATTTGCAAAAATATTGCACATTTTTAAAGAATTTCTTTACCAGCAATATGGAATAGGCAACATTGCATGCACTACATTTCTACATCATATTCAATACATGCAAAAAAACAATAACATACTCAACAATGATAGTAAATCACAAACACATATTGCTTGAATAATAACCCAAAAACCAATCACAACCATTAAATAATGTATTGCTCATAGATATATTTAAGTAAGGTTTCACATTCAAAACAAAAATACAGGATGGAGACGAAACTTCTGATATATGAGGTATCCATTCGATACTTTCAATGATTCGTTTCAAAGTGAAGATAATCTATTTGATGGCTGGATGTTTCAGCAAGTATGTTTTTGATAATTGGACTTTTGAAATTTCGACAAACATTCTTCAATTTGGCGAAATCGTCTTCAATGTTTGTGCTCGAAATGATGCTATTCCTAACATTGCATTTCAAAACGTTGGAGCGTTTTGAAAATTGGTTGGCAATATCTAGAAGCCATGCGTCAGGAAGAGACATATTTTCAAATTCCAACTCATGAATACACATCTCTGCGAATTGGACGACAATGTTTTCTACTCGAGTGTTCTTGAATCGCACTGATTGCAATGTATGCAAAGTACTCGCATGATTTAAAATGGGCGAAATGATAAGCTGTTCACATCGTTCAAACGATAGTTTTGAAAGCCTGCTCCATTCTTTATCCTTGAGAACCATTCCTATTCGATCCGTGGTAATGTTAACAAGATACAGTTCTTCTATTGCATCTGAACCAACGCTTCCTACAACAGATTGTGATATTTCATCAACACGAAGTATCGACAGGTTTTCACACATGGATAAATCGGTCTCGTTTACTTGAACATTCTCTAGACTTAATTCACAAATGCTGCTGGTGAATTGAGCGTGTTCTGGAAGATGGAGCTCTTTTGGTGGACGTAATTGCTGTTTCGGTTCGGAAGTAAACGTCCAAAATATTTCTAAATTTTCAGTTGGTATATTCACAATCTGTACATTTAAGGTCAGCACATCGATATACAAATATTTGAGATTCGTCATATGTGACATGTCTAGTACCTTATTCTCGTACGAATTCAATGTTTCAATGCGTAGCTCTTCTAGATCATTACAGTTTGCTAAACAATCTAAAACAGATATTCCTTGTTTTGTAGACAAATTGCGCACTATAAACAGCTTTAATTTACTTGACTGTGAAAAATCAAAATGTCCATCCAGTTCAACATGAACAAGACTAAGCTGTTCCAGATTGTTTGTAAAGTTCGATGACGCAGGAACGGTAACAATCAGTGGTTTAATCGTATTTGCAACTGGTCTACTATAATATACCCATAGTTCACTTAGTTTTTCAGTCGCAATGACAGCTTTGTCTACTTTAACGTTAACAATCCTAAGTCGTTCGAGATTTATGAGTCCAGAGAAGTCCAGTGTGGCATTGTTTGGATACTGTAATGAATCTAATCGTACCTCTTTCAAATGAGTTAAATTCTCAAAGTTTTGAAAACATTTTGCATTGTATTCCGGACTAGAAGAAATATGTTCTAATACTAATTTTTGTAAGTTTACACACTCAGACAAGTCGGTAGCAATGTTTAGCTTCACATGCATGATACTCAATTCTTTCAATTTTGCTGAAAACTTTCCTTGTAGTTGTAGCTCTAGATCTCTAGTGGGTCCCTGTTGTAGGAATTGGTTTTCAAAATACATCCAGAACTGTTCTAAGTTGTCTGCTTTTATTTTCATGGAAGAAAAGCAAACATTTTCTAATTCAATATTAGATAAATGTGTGCAGCCTGTTAGGTCTACATGCTTTTTCTTCAACTCCACATCATTGATGAAAAGAAATCGTAAATGTTCACTTGACGGTTCTGTTAGTGTTTCAAGCATCAATGTATCATTATTACCAGTAATGATAAGAGTACGTAATGAGGTCAATTTGTTCTCTCTAAATTCCATATCTAGGTCGTCACTTCCAAGTGCTGAAGATTTCAAATGCAATGTATTAATATTCTGCATATTTTGTGCCACCAATAAACAAGGCGGTCCCTTGTTGTTTTTTCTGTCTATAATCATGTGTTTCAAAACAATATCTGCTGTTTGTGTTCCACTGTTGATGCATTCCTCGTGGGCCATAAGCACAGCATTCTGATAACTGATCAATTCATTCTCGTGATATTTTCCATCTCTGTAGAAAACTCTATCGATTGCACTGTACATTTCTGAACACTTCTTTCCTTGCTCATAGTTCATAACACACAAGAATGACATCATGTCGGGGGATGCATTTGCTTTGAAGTATGTTTCAAAGCGATCCCAATCATCGCTGTTCAATTGCCTTGTACAAATGTATACACATGCGAGCATTTCTTGATATGTCTTGTGCAAAAATGTGTAAACCATTGATTTGTCGCTAAATAGGTTAGAGACAGATCCCGATATGAGACCAGATGCTAAAAGAAATTTTATTGAGATTTGTTTCAGTTTGTCGTGAAAATATTCGTAGACAAAACTCTCCGTCATTTCGGTCTCAGATTGTCGCATTATGTCGTAAAATGCTAACTTTCCAAGACTGAGGACGAATGATGGTATGCGGTTGCACATTTTAGTTTTATCAAAACCCGTTGGTAGATCATCTTTATCTTGTTGAAATTCGCACAACACTTCGAAGCATTCTAGCTCTTTCTCAACTGCAAGTTTTAACATCATATCGACTACGTTGGCATACATATGTGTTCGTGTCTGTCCTAGTAAGAATGGTTTTGTTCCTGTTTTATTCATGTCATATCGATCGTGATAAATGCAGAGTAATTGCAAGGCTATGAGTGGATTTGGCAAAAGACTTTCCAAGTTCTGTTCTCTAAGAACAGTAAAAAAGGCACCAATATCACGCTTGATTACAGACTGGCTATTCAGGCAAACATTGGCATGTTTTAAAAGTTTGTGTGTACTTTCCAAGTTCATTTCCTCAAGCTGGATTTCTGTGTATGTCGATGTAGACATGCCCAAGGCGCCAAGTTTCCAAGGACGAGAAGTACAAATAATTGTGTATTTCCTAGATTCAAGGGGAGGCGTGAACTTTGTCATGTTTTTCTCATCTAAACCATCTAATATGATTAAACTATGCTTCTCTCTCAAGTCTTGTTGTAGTTTCTTTTTGTCGTTTTCACTTACCCATGAATCATCGATTTTGTTTTGCAGATGGCTAAATATAATATCGTCTATATTCACATTGTTGCTTTCGACATCTTTAATGCTGACAGAAAAGAGGTAGTCAAACTTTCTTAAGTATTCTACGTCTTGCAAGTAATCCGCCTTCCCTTTGAATGCATCCAAGAGGTGATGGTCGTTTTTCTTTACAGCACACCATAATCGAGCTAAAAATTTGCAGAACGAGGTCTTGCCCAATCCAGCATTTGATGTGATGCAGGTAAATCTTTTGCGCCTGTCAAGTGGGTTCAATAGTTGCTCTAGACTTGTTATAGGTTCTTTTTTGTAACTGGTATATCCAGTAGCCAACCTCACTGGCAAAACTTTAGAAAGTGTTGGTGGAACGTAAAAGTCATCAAGGTCTGGATTTTCCTTTTGAAAAAATGGCCCTAGCGTCAGTTTGGTATTTTCAGAGAGATAATGCCGAACAATGGTGTTTTTAGACCTGTTGAAAGAAACAAACGTATACATAGCATGTATTAATTAACTGAAATAAATGAATTTGATTTAATTAAGTGCAAGTCATATCAGTTTATGTATACACATTTGCAATTGTGAATATAACGAATGCATATTTTTCATGTTATAAAACATGACTTTCCCGAAAATTTAACAGTAAAATGTGCCCACAAAAACTTATAAAATGCCAATAATAACCTACACAATGTACATTCCTGCCCAGTTCAACTGATTCTCAGAATCCCCACTCCAGATCTGAGCCTATTTGCACAAAGATATTTTCAGGTCAGTGTGAAACACTGGTTTACCTGTGGAAGGTTTGATTGTCCTCATCTAATTTTTGAATGAATACACTTGCGACCTTTCTTCTAAGGTATAATTGGACTAAACGTTTTAATAACGTGGAATTTGCACTTGCATTAAACTATTTTGTTATTTTACAATGAAATGGTTAACATCACACGGTAAAGTTGTTTATTATTTATAAAAGTTTAAGAAGGTACTAAGGTATTTGTTGTATCTTAAATGTTGCTAGAGAAAATGGATTTTTTCTACATAAAACATAGAACCCCAAGGCACGGCCATCTTTCATCCAAGAGTCATAATTTGAAAACTTTTGGAAAAGGACTATTTAATGTTTCTTGTTTGTGATTTTTTGTTTTTGTGTACTATGTATTTTGCGTTTACCCAGTGCCATTAAACAGGGTTTATGTTTAAGCTTTTTTGCTACTGTGCTTGTTTCGGTAGTTTTTCACATAAGTAATACATACCAAAAATCAAGGTTCTAGGCCTTGCAGTTTCAGATTAATAGATTTTCATGGAACTTACTATATATAGTTATGAAAAACGTGTGACCCCGCGGTCGGGGCAAGTTTTGACACCAGGTATATAATTTGAACAATCTTGGTGACGGACCGGTACATAGAACTGCATTTCAAATAGCGTGGGTCTGGCTAATTGGGTTTCAGATGTTTCAAATGTCTTAAAATGTTGACGCCGGACGACGATCAACGGACGACGGACACTTGACGGTCGCAATAGCCCACCTTGAGCACTTCGTGCTTAGGTGAGCCTTAAAGTTTTAGCCATATACTGGTCAAATCACTGAAGATGATTAGTCATAGGTCAAACCGTTCTCGAGTTATTTTGCGTACGAAGTTTTTATAAGACTGTTGACTGTGGCCATCACTTAACCTACTGGCCCTAAACAACGAAAGTCAACTTCTGGTGCTGTACAGCCTACTACTGTAGCTTGCTGGTCATATGTTAAACAGTTTTCGAATGCTTGTACGGACAGTTATGGTCTATCGACAGACGAATAAACCGATCATCAGGCAGATTTGACCTACTTACGTATGCAAAAACGTATGCTTTTATTTTAAGTGGGCGTGAAAAGCCTTAATTCTATTGTCAACATCCTTCAGAATTTCCGACTGTTTTAGTAGACAAGAATGATCAAACTTAGTTTGAAAAAGAAAAGGATTCTTTATATTTAATCTTGGTCGAATAAGAACGCATGACGTGGATTCACCCTTATAAAATCAAAACCAACAGCAACATGAACAAAGATAGTAAACCGTGTTGCATCCATCGCAAATGATTGCCTTGCGTGACATAGAGAACTTTAAAAACTTTCTTTATTCACCGACAACGATGCATTGTCGTTACGTTTTTCTAAACTAAACATAATGTTAACTTTCTGAATTTGGTAGTCCATATTTTTTTACCTTCAAACTCATCGTAATAACGTCCTTTGGAAGAGCAAGGGTCTTCTTCTGTCCCAATTTTTCGTCGTTTGGCTGGGATATCATCCGACATTATGATATCTTCAAATATTCTGCAAATTAAAGCAATCAGTTTATGAAAGTTCGTTTGACGCCTATTAAATGAAGAAAGTTGCTAAATTATGCAAAATAAACATTAAAATAAACATCTATTTAATTTGAATACCAACGATAAGTGTTTTGCTAAATCTGGACAATAATCTTTTTTAGTTCATGAATTTTATTCTGCACTTGTTCGAAAGTGAAAGTAGACAAAACTTGTAATAACAACACAATGTTTAGTACATCAAAAGGCATATTACTCTTTGGTCTTTGGTATCAAACAAAAGCACACTAGTATGTGAAAATAAATAGTTAGGTAACTACAACGTATAGGTCTAAATATTGTTCCTGTAGGTTTGTGCTCATACTGCGTAGAAGAAACAGTCAGTTACGTACATCTCGGGGTACTATGCGACAAGTATATGTATAAAGATGCATGCAGTAAATTAAGAAACTCTTATTTCGGTCTTACAGATTGCGGGGCATCAGATGACCAAAGTCTACACCCCCTAACCATGAAACATTTTTACGAAACGATGGTACTTCCAAAGGCTTTATACGGTTGCGTGGTTTGGAACAATATCTTAGTAACACAAATAAACTCCCTAATTCGTGTCCATAAACAATGTTTTAAGTCGATTCAAGGATTTTCACGCCCATGTAGATCAATCGTAGCACTAGACTCTATCGGTATTTCATCTTTTAACTACACAATAGACAAAAGAAAACTTTTGTTATTCGGACAACTTTGCAAACTGGACCCCACGGAAACAGTTAAACGAATATTTATATACAGACTTCTTGAATTCCTTGAGAGTCCAAGTCAAATAATAGAATTTTTTCCCGATTGATATCAAATATTGTGCAAATACAATGTTTTGGTTTACGTTAACCAATATCTAGAAAATGGCATGTTTACAGTAATGTGTACGTGGAAAAACATCGTTACGGCGTTGCTAACGCAGAATTTCAATCAAGGCTGTTGAGTGAAGACAGTTTGCATGGTTTTCTGTCTATTTATAATGAAATATCACATCATGTATTATATGGAGGTTCAGTCAAATATATCGTGAGCAACTCAAATATTGCAGGACGGTGACCTTAGCTCTAAGTAAAATTTTCAGCAGACCTTACGTTACTAGGTACACACTATGTTCTGATCAAACATATTTCATTTCAGAACATATTTTGTTATTTTGTCGTGCGAACGATACTACTAGGCAGTGCCTTTGGCGAAAATTAAGTTTATTATTCACAGCAAAACAGTTTGATGAATTTTGTCGAATGCATTATTCAGAACAATTATTAGAAATGATGTCCGGGTTCCGATCATATACGTTCCGCGACCATTGTCGAGTAAATATTTTCAAGACAGTACCACGATATCTATTTTTCTCAGCAGGCAACTGGCTCAATTTTTACCGCATATGTAATTACATGTACAATGTGTGTAAGCATACCCTCATTTGAAGTTATGTTCATTTTGGTTGTTTTTGTAAAATTAATTATTTATTTCACTGTGTTTACTGTTCTTATAAATATCACTTCTTTATCATTGTCATAATTCTTATCTAAAATGCAGGAATAAAAGAATCATCTATCTATCTACCAGGTTTCGTGTAGGGACATGTCATTTATTTCCCAGTCTTTGAAGTGTTGTGTACCCTGAAATTGATGTTATATGCATAACATCAATTTCAGGGTACATATTCTTTTCCATGTTTTGTTATATATCAACAGTATATTCATGTATTATATGCTATAAATATGTTATGCCCTCCATTGTTGGAGGAATAAAAGAATCCATCTATCTATCTATCTTACTTGATAATTAAAGAATGTTTGATCGTCGAGTACCAATGTAGAAAGCCTCAATGCAATATATCAGGTATTGCTGAGATATTGACATATGTGCAAAACCTTTACTAGAATGTTAAAGTATAACAATAAAGGGCAATATTTTCCATTATTTGCAAAATATAGAAATTTAGCTTAATTAAGAAGTTTGTATAGTTTGAACACATTTCTAAAGTTTAAATGCATCACATGATGTATAGAGTTATCTAACTTAGTTCTTTAAAGTAGGTTGGGTGGTTGATTATCGTTGTATGAAGTCTCAATGCAGTTGTCCTCTCTGATAACTCATTTATCTTCACCTAAAATGCACTTCAACCGGGCGATTTAGCCCCGGAAGAAGAAAATATATATTTCAAATGCCATGCCTTAATGTTCGCTTGTTTGGTTGAAGTCAAAGTGTTTTTTATAACTCTTTGTTTCCTACTTTACATGAAACTCGGTGGACTCGGTTGAGTCAATAGTTGAGAATGTACGTGCATCTTCGGCCAGATATCAACTTAAATGCCCGTCGTCAATAAACAGGCCGCATTTGTAACTGTCCTTTACAATAACTCATTCATCTTTCCATGAAAAACGTCCCTACGAGACCTGAACTACCCTTAGTCCCAACAAGTTAGAACATATGTTAAATATCATGCTTTACGCTATGTTTGTTTGGTTGTAGCCCATTTTCTTATATAGATTATATTGAAAACCTTCAAAAACATAATATTATACAAAATTAGCTTCAACCAAACAATCTAAAATTCAAGGTCATTTGAAATATATTTTTTTCTGCTTCAGGGGACTAATTCTCCCGGTTGAAGTGTATTCAAGGGCAGATACATGAATTATTGAAAAGGACGATACATTAAGACGTTGCCGAGACATTACCCTATTTGCGCTAAATACTTTCTAAGTCGAGTTTGCATTTTAAAATTAAAATTTTATTCAAATTGCTGTTATCTAGCTTTATTATTAAGCATGATAGATAAAAAGATACATAATTATATCTAAAACTTTTAGTACAATACATGATGTATTTGCTGAGATAACGATACATGCAAAACCTTTACCAACGCATTACGCAGACACCGACGCAAACGTGATGGTATATATTTCATTACTGTTCGAATAATCAATTTTAAATCAACGTAAGTTGCAGTTTCCCAAAAGACATATTTCCATTAGATTAATAAAGGAAGATTATAAAATAATGCTATTGAAATATGGATTAAGTATTTGTACATTATTAAACCAGCAATTGCGATTCATATCTGTTTTGTTTATGGGTGATACTAATTAAGCCATTCAACTCAGTAGTATGAATTTGGTTACTTCATGTTAAGATAGTATCTCATCTGTCCTTTGTTCTATTCGGAAGAACAGCCCTCAGTTGTTTTGATTTATTTTAAACCAAGATAATCATTTTGGTTTGTTATTATGCAAATCTTTGTATTTGATGTTATAATTGTATTGTGGTGTATTTGTAACAACTATATAGTCTCCTAAATTCAATAAATAGGTGACAACGCATAATATGTGTCATATTATATTGAAAATACATTGATAAACTACGACACAATTCCGTATGAGTAATTTTATTTGACACCTCGTTTGGCATTCCCTTTTCCGCTTTAAATAATCATTTTAACATTATATCATCAGACATTTGTACCGTTGATATAATCATTCTTATATATACTAGCTTCGTACACGAATGTAGATTGTTTCTGTATGTGATATTTTCGTCATCGATCAATGACGGGTTCTTAAGTAATGAATGTGAATTGAAAATTAATGCTAACTGGCTTGTATAAATGTATTCAATTGGAATGGTAAAACGATAACATTTAACCATTTAAAACAGGTTTTTTTTTAATTACAAAGGTTTAAGTTAATTAATATTACAAACAAGAGATAATAGTTATATACATTACGATTTGTTCTAGAAGAAGTGAATAGTTCAAATCATTACAAAAATCATATAATTTTAATACTCACGTTTGTTATGTTACAGTAACATTCCACTGTCCATGCAACTTCGGCATAGTATGAAGATACGCTTGATCTAAAACTAGAACAGTCCATAGGTTAACACTGTCACGCATGTTAAACGCCACATTCATGGAAACACCAAATAGTGTTAATATCTACATTTATAATTTGATCGTTTATTGGGTCCCTGCTCCAAGTTTTTGTTTTGGGAAGAACTTTAAATTTAGCTCTGTTTTACAAACTGACTGTTACTGTCGACCATTTTAGTTTTATTAAATCACCCTTAATTTAAACCATCTCTTGTTACTAGGTAGTCTTAGCAATTATATATGTTGTGCTGCGCAGTTCACAAACGAGCGTATCATGTGTTATTATGTTGAAAGTCCATTTCCTCCTTTCCCACTAGACTTATATTTTGGCAGCATGAAACTCAAATTAAATTAAACTTGTGTTACCGGAATAGATTAAACAAACCCGGATACTGTATCCAGAAGGCTAAACATATTTTTGAATTAACACTTGTCTGTTAAAACTATTCAACAACGTTTCTGACTCTGTTATTATACCTTGGTAGAGATAGCGAATACCACGCGTGTTAATCTAAAACGAAATTTAACAATACGGTCTCGGTGGGTTAGTTTATATTTAGTTTGTAATATTTATCTTTTATGCTTTTCATAAATCATCAATTCCACGTTCACGATGTGCTCAATGTTGAGCTTTTGTGATATCAATGTCTGGCGTCTAGCGTCCGTCGTCCGTTGTTTGGCGACCGGCGTCAACAAATCAAAATTTTCGTCTGAAACTCTATGGCCCAGGCCCATGATATATGGTATGCAGCCCCAGGAAGTATTCCATAACCAAGAGTGTTCAAAATACGTTCCCGGGGTCAAAAGTGGCCCCGCCCCAGTGGTCGCTAGTTTTCTATATACTCTTGTATAAAAATATCCTTTAAAATCTCGCCCTTAGCCTATAGTCCTAGGTTGAGTCTATATGGAGTGGAAAATATTTTTAATAAAAATATGTTTGTAAATCCTGCCATAATGTTTGATTTAAAAAAATAGATTATTCAGAAGTATAATAGTTTGCGTATTTTAACAGTACACACTTTTAAAACACAGATATTTAAAGGAGATTCATGTGAAACTGTTCTTGTTGTGACCTCATTGTAACTAAATTGCACAATAGTTCTATAAATGAGAAAGTACAACCCACTACAGGGGACGGAATACTAGATTTATTCAATGCGATGTTCTCCCTTTTGCACTGTTCTGCAGTTCTCTGAGTAGCATTGTTGATAAGATGGAAGACCTTATATCCTATATCATTATCAAGAAAAATATATTGAGGTTCACAATCCAACCTCTCGATAGGTGGGTAAGCTAGGTCAATTCCATCTGCATTGCTATGTATTATTGTGAAAGATGACCTCCTTATAAACCAACAAACTACTCGACAACCACCTACTTTCTTAGCAAGCAGCAACATTTTAAATAACCACTTACTATTTGATAATTTTGATCAACTGACCAATATTATAAGTTACGTTGTTAGTAGGTGACCCGAAATCGGATATAAGGGGCAAAGGAAATCATATCGGATGAGAGCGAAGCTCGAACCCGAATATGGTATTCTGCGCCCCGTTCATTCCATATCGGGTCACCTACTAACTGGTTCTTCTAATTGCTCGTAAAAATGCTGAAGCTTTAAACAAACTTTAGTTTTATTAAGTTCTAATATTGTTCGGTTTACCTGTCAACAAAACTGCATTGTAAGAGGAATACGAAGTTGCAATTTTGGCACCGTCTATTATGGTACCGTCACATGTCGATCTGGAACGGTTACATAAACGAAACAATAGAAATCGTACTAACATGACGTTTCTTAAATATTAAAACAAAACTTTGTTTCTTTATAAATAACGCCTACAGTCATTTACAACGAATTATTTTGCCAAATACATTGTTTGCATTGTGCTACGCCCTGTGATATAATCAAACGAACAATACCGCATTTGACTCAATATTTTGACAATCAAAGATCCATGACCGTTTTTCTAAATTTATGTTTACATCACAGGCTGATCCGCGATATATTAGTTCGACAATTGAAGGTCAACATACTTCTATAATAATAATAATATTTTAGCTTTGTCTTCCAATTGTTTGCATTGAGAATACTTTATATTCTATTTAAGGTTGCCAGCTGCGTAGAAGATGTTCTGAAATATTGATCTTCATAAAAACAGATTCGATTTTAAATGAATAAAGTTTTGCTATGTATTTTTGGGTGATAAAACGAAAAAGTTAGAAATTGAAATTAAATATAAAAGTTATATATAAAACATCGAAGGGAATTTGTTCAAAAGTTATAAAGCAGTTTAATTTTTCTGTCAAATATGTCAAATTTGCAAATTCTAACAAAAATGTTTTTTTCGCATATTTAAGATATTACGCACACTTGAAATACGACGTCGAAATAAATTCACGAGATAGAGAGCTTCCATAACTGTATTTATATTCAGTCTGACCCATGCTCTCGAATAATTTTCGGGCCCACCTGTTGGTCCTGAAAATATATTACAGAAATTAATTTATTTTTAATGCTAAATGAAAGTACTTGTCAGAAAAAGGCAAAGCTGGCAATAACTCTTTAGGTTCGATTTCAGCTTGACATGAGTTAAGATAATTCCATATAAATATTATGTGTGAATATAACGTCATTCTTTGTAATGGAGTATGTTTCCTTCTCCAATTGTCAAATTTTAAAAGTCCCTGTAACGATAGGAATTGAATTAGTTACGACTTAAGAACAATTTCGTAAATGCGTTTTAGTAAATATTATTTTTGTTTTAATTAAATCCCCCTCTCCGCCCACTGACTTTAATTTAAATACAGCATTTGAATGGTACAAATAAATAGATGTCACGCTGATTACAGTGTTAACTTCAAGAACGGATATTGCTCATGATTGATAATAATCTGCACCATTAATGCCATCTTTACGAAGCAAACAATGATTCCAATATCTTCCTAATCATAGCACTGTACAATCATTTAAATGCAGTGTATGGTCTATTAAGCAATGTTGATTTACGGATATAAATTATCTTTAATTAAGCTAAGACCGACATTTGCTGATTTCATGGGATTCGCTTTGTTCCATTCGTCGTTGTCCTATATGACATAATAACACTGTGTGCAAAGTCATGATCACGCGTTTGTCCTGTTGAAATATTGTAAACACAACGCAATAAATGACATCTGAGGATACTATTATTTATTACGGTTTATATATATTCAACAATCTAGTTACAGGCAATTGAAATATCATTGTAGTGTACACTCAACGAAATCACTTCCAAATGTTGTTTTTACTCTTTTGTTGCTGCTGCTTCTAATGCTGCTGCTGATGATGATGATAATTGCCGACATCTATATTTTAATTTTAGACTAGACTATTCTCAATGTTACGTACTACACATGTAATATAGCATTGCTGGTGAATTGCCTTTAGCATTTGTAACGTGCGAAAGATCAACTAGGCCAACAGTTCCCTTCAGAGAAAGGCATGCTCGACCCTGAAGGGGACACTGGTCTTTATATACACTAAATTCTCTATCCACATGAAGCCCGGGCATTGCTAATTTGCATATTACCAACCAAGTAAATGAACGTACTATGTACGTACTTCCGTCTATAACGGAATGTTATACTATGAACGCACATCTGCTGCCTACAGCGGATCGTTACACTATGAAGGCACATCCGCCGCCTACAGCGGACCGTTACACATTGAAATATCTTATATCAGGGACAATTTGTTATCGAAAAAAAATGTGATTACAAGTTTGCCCAAGCAATTCTTGTTAATAAGGGTTTGAAATGTTAGAGTTAATTATGTAGGGGCTGTTGTCTGATCTGTAGATTGTTATTCATTACAGTTTCCCTTTCCCACACGATGCATCTTTCTCTATTTGGATATAGTCCGAATATCCTTACAAGAAACAAACAAAACTTTGATCGGGCTACTTTATCAAATTGGCTAAAGTTGCCCGATCTTAGTTATATGTGATAGGTTGTAAAGATTTGATAGAGTCTATGTTCATGTAAAAGATGAAGAAATTCTTTCAGAACTGGTCAAGCAATCTAGATGGTATATTTAATCTTTATCTATGTATTTTTTTATTACCAGTAACAGTGTTGCTTTTATGATCTAATAATCGGACTGTTATACTTTAGCCGTTCCAAAAAAGAAAAGAAAAATACCCGATGTTTTTGGGGGTTTTTCAAATGAGCACACGTCTTCGATGGCTTAACAGAAGTATACTTATTCCGATTTTGACAGCCATTCAGAACAAGTTTAAAATGCCTCACTCGGGTTTCCCAATATGAGGTGTATTCATCTGGAGTAAGAATAGTCTGTTATATAAACCCGAAGAGAATCAAATGAAGTTGATAATATTGTAGTGCTTAGGGACATTTAAAAGGTTTCGTGCTGTAAGTTTATTAAGAATTATATACTATTTAACCGCATTGTACACAAGTACCAATATACGTTTTTCATTTCAGCTATTGAATGATTATTATTAATTCAAAGAACCTGCCGTTCTGCTCATATTTCTCTCATTTAAAGACCAAATCGATATAGGTGGCGCCAACATTGCAATAAAACTTTCAATATTAAAACAACTGTTGTTGATTTCATTATTAAAATCATATATGATCTGTTCTAATCCAAAGGTGGCAGTATACGCCAGATATGATAAAATGTTATTAATTATGTATATAACTTTGTACAAGATAACTTCAAATCAAACTTTTTTTTTCAAAACCGACAAAAAACATAGGTTGCAGTATCAGTCAGTGATGAAGGAAATATTCGTATGAAAATAATTCTATACATAATCAGTATGTGTCCAACATCGTTTTAGCACGTGCTAATAAAACAAATCAGCACACGTCCTTCACTTTCATTAAGTAGCTTGGATGTAAGAACACTTAACGCGATTTCGAGAAATACAACTTTGTTCACTATTTCATCGGGTTAACTATTAATTATTAACTAGTAGTTCAATAGATGAATTCAATATCTGATAAAATAGTCTAATGCCTTATACCATGCAATATTAATATAAATAAGCTTGTAAATCTACGATACAGTCAGATGTTTGATAAAACCTTACAATCCACACGATGCTTGATTGATTTAAAACAGATTTGTATAGGAAATACCAACGACATCCCTTATTCAACAACTGACCCACTATATGCTAATGAGGTGGATAAGTTGTCGAATAATGGCGCTTTGCAAAGAGTACTGAGCAGTTGCCTTTTTCCGAACACTTTTTGAGTTTTAGTCTTCATAGCTTTATAACTAGAGAAATAATGTACATTTTCAATCCTGTTTCTAAAATAAATGTGATGCAAGCCCTTTCGAATGAAAATGTATCAATGTTGTTCAGCGAAAAATCACCGACTTAAACTGACGTATGATTTTCTTATTATCTCTTTCTTCTTCAAATGAATATATTTCAGCTTTAAATAAAAATATTTTACGAAAATAACAGTGTAAGTATAATTATATTGTTTTCCTAAAAACATATTTCAGCAAATAAATTCTTAGCAACGCTGGTGCGCTTCATGGATATGCAAAATCGCGGCCGAGCGTTCATATTGCATGATCGTACAGAAAATAAGAATCAATCCTTAATAACAACTTATGTTACGTGTAGGGAATCGTGTTCGTATATCGCATTTCGTCGTTTGTAATCAGAATTACGAAGCTGAACATAATGTACGGTTCCTTTTCAAAGTGTGTGATTGTTGTTTGCTCAGTTTCCTAAAACTCAAAAAAGTGATAGAATGTGGGATTCAAGAGACAGAACTGCGTGAATATGGCTACGAAGTGGTCTAGCTCATTTTAGAATATTCATTTCCATTCCAACCTTTTCGAAAGTCCGAAGGGCTGAAATTCATTGCATGTTCGGGCGGGGTTTAATTATGTTACGAAATACGGTCTAATATGCACATTGTGGTGTATATAAAACAATTGAAACTACTGGGAGGGCCGAACAATAAAACATACTCCTGTTTAAAGTTAAATCGTTTCTCGCATAATGTCAGTACTCCTATTTAAAGATACGCCGTTTCTCGCATAATGGCAATACGCCTGTTTAATGTTACGCTGTTTCTCGCATAATGTCAGTACTCCTGTTAAAAGTTACGTTGTTTCTCGCATAATGTCAGTACTCCTGTTTAAAGTTACGTCGTTTCTCGCATAATGGCAATACGCCTGTTTAATGTTACGTTGTTTCTCGCATAATGTCAGTACTAATGTCTTAAGTTACGTCGTTTCTCGCATAATGTCAGTACACCTGTTTAAAGTTACGTCGTTTCTCGCATAATGTCAGTACGCCTGGCTTAAGTTACGTCGTTTCTTACATAATGTCAGTACTCCTGTTTAAAGTTACTTCATTTCTAACATAATGTCAGTACGTCTGTCTTAATTTACGTCGTTTCTCGCATGTCAGTACGCCTGGCTTAAGTTACGTCGTTTCTTACATAATGTCAGTACTCCTATTTAAAGTTACTTCGTTTCTCACATTATGTCAGTACACCTGTTGAAAATTACTTTGTTTCTCACTAATGTCAGTACTCTTGTCTTAAAGTTACGTTGTTTCTCGCATAATGTCAGTACACCTGTTTAAAATTGCGTCGTTTCTCACATAATGTCAGTACTCCTGTTTAAAATTACGTCGTTTCTCACATAATGTCAGTACTCCTGTTTAAAGTTACGTCGTTTCTCACATAATGTCAGTACTCTTGTCTTAAGTTACGTCGATTCTCGCATAATGTCAGTACTCTTGTCTTAAGTTACGTCGTTTCTCGCATAATGTCAGTACTCCTGTTTAAAGTTACTTTGTTTCTCACATAATTTCAGTACTCTTGTCTTAAGTTACGTCGATTCTCGCATAATGTCAGTTTGCCTGTCTTAAGTTACGTCGTTTCTCGCATAATGTCAGTACTCCTGTTTAAAGTTACGTCGTTTCTCGCATAATATCAGTACTCATGTCTTAAGTTACGTTGTTTCTCGCATAATGTCAGTACTAATGTCTTAAGTTACGTCGTTTCTCGCATAATGTCAGTACTCCTGTTTAAAGTTACGTCGTTTCTCGCATTATGTCAGTACACCTGTTTAAAGTTACGTCGATTCTCGCATAATGTCAGTACTCATGTCTTAAGTTACGTCGTTTCTCGCATAATGTCAGTACTCCTGTTTAAAGTTATGTCGTTTCTCTCAAAATTTTAGTACACCTGTTTAAAGTTACGTCGTTTCTCGCATAATATCAGGACTCGTGTCATACGTTACGTCGTTTCTCGCATAATGTCAGTATTTCTGTTTAAAGTTACTTCGTTTCTCACATAATGTCAGTACGCCTGTCTTAAGTTTTGTCGTTTCTCGCATAATGTCAGTATTCCTTTCTTAAGTTATGTCGTTTCTCGCATAATGTCAGTACGCCTGTCTTAAGTTACGTCGTTTCTCGCATAATGTCAGTACGCCTGTCTTAAGTTACGTCGTTTCTCGCATAATGTCAGTACTCTTGTCTTAAGTTACGTCGTTTCTCGCATAATGTCAGTACGCCTGTCTTAAGTTACGTCGTTTCTCGCATTATGTCAGTACTCCTGTTTAAAGTTACGTCGTTTCTCACATAATGTCAGTACGCCTGTCTTAAGTTACGTCGTTTCTCACATAATGTCAGTACTCTTGTCTTAAGTTACGTCGATTCTCGCATAATGTCAGTACTCTTGTCTTAAGTTAAGTCGTTTGTTTCTCGCATAATGTCAGTACTCCTGTTTAAAGTTACGTCGTTTCTCGCATAATTCCAGTACCTCTGTTAAAAGTTACGTCGTTTGTTTCTCGCATAATGTCAGTATTCCAGTCTTAAGTTTTGTCGTTTCTCGCATTATGCCTTTACTCTTGTTGAAAGTTACGTATTTTTTAGCATATGTCAGGAAAGTAGTACAGATAACCACAGCGGCAGTTTTTCGAGTGTACATGTATTTGATATTTTCTACGACAGTCATACATGGTAACTCAAGACAATCGTTGCATACCTTCTTGCGGATCTGTATCGTCCCCAGGCATATTTTTCAACGCGAATGAATCGAGATCATATTTAATCCACATATTATGTCATGATCATGTCAAATACATGTACACAAAATGCTAATACACTCGTACAATATTTGCCATATATCCAACGGAGTCGTTTCCCTACCGTACTAATAGTCTTGTCGCAACTAATCGTACCATATTACATAAACTCGTACATATTATCGAACACAATTTATATAAATAAATAATCATAATGTCGAATAAGTATAGAAGGAATTTCGTACTTATGTCGAAACAATTTGTGAGCTGCCGTTAAAGACGTATATCGATGGTCTTTAACATAGCAAAGATTACGCAAACAACCGTACACACATGTTTACCAATTATTTCGTAGACAACTCGTGGCTACCGTTGCGAGTTCAGTCTTGCCGTATTTCGGTAGATGGCAGGTGAAATGTTGTGACAGTGTGAAAGGGATATTACGTGTTACGTTAAAATCATATACAAATAAAGAAATGCGATCTGGCAACCTTGTTTTATTGTACGTTCTTTTCGACTGACTTATGAAGTCACTAATTAACATTACAATAACATCTACATAACCGGCACAAAATTTAAGCGGTTTGTGACATCCCGTGGAGGTCACGAAATTATAAGGCAACAACTAGTTATACAAAACTGATTATAAGATAATGTAATAATTCTTTTGTATGGTGTTCTTAATATTTACAGACCAAGATAGTTATGGGAAATACTGGAGGAGGAAGCGGGGGCGGCGATGATGGATCCATTCAACCTGTACCTTCTATTGATGAGGGCGATGGTGGAAAAATAAGAACAGGGGACAGGGATGCTAGTATGAAGTCCCTACGTGTCAGTCCTTTATTAATGGCCGTGCTTCAGGAGGCTCGGAGACAGGCGAATCTGCTGACTGTACGTGACGATGAAAGGGTCCCCTTTCTACAGCCACGGTGTTGTTATACGTAAAGATAAAAACAAACACTCAATGGGATCGTCCATAATTTATTTAAAGATGCACTGTTACTCCCAAA
The DNA here is from genome assembly GCF_026914265.1 of Mya arenaria. Classification (NCBI taxonomy): domain Eukaryota; kingdom Metazoa; phylum Mollusca; class Bivalvia; order Myida; family Myidae; genus Mya; species Mya arenaria. The sequence goes on along the minus strand of NC_069131.1, from coordinate 68,859,476 downwards.
TAAGATTTACCATGTTTAAAACAATTGTTTTAATTTACCAAGGATTAATAAATGTCAAAAACAATAGTTATTTTGAAGGATATTGCGTTTAATTTGAAAGTAATGTGCAGAAAACACGGCATTTCTCCTTATGAGACGAAAGTAGATCACAGTAAATCTTTTAGCATTCACCAAACATTTAATATTTTTGCGTTTTCTGCTATTAAGTACACGGTTATAAACTTGTAATCAGTAATTAAGATTTTCCATAAATGCATTATTTAGTAAGCAGTTGAAGGTTAATCACTCCAAATGTATGCTTTTTATACATGTGTATATATTGATTTTGAATAAGAATGTCATTTAAATATATATAAGAATATATCATGTCAAAACTACGTCGTGTTAGCCTCTCTCATTCATTCGAGACAATAAACTGGGTTGGTATTGTCTAACACGTGTCTGTGTTTTTGTACGAATGAAAAGTATATTTGGGCACGACCGCCCCTTGACCCGCCCCACTCCTTGTTATTTCACCAGTGCATTAGAGTTTCGCCTTTTGATCGACATTTAATTATCATATTAAATATTAATAGTAAAGAGTATTTTCAAACTTGTACGAGGTTCCTTGTGTAATATTTTATTCCAACCACCGAATATTTTCGGAAAGCACGCATCACCGCCATAACTGCTCAGAGTTACGGCGTTCGTTTGAAATGCCAATAGACATTCGTATATGTCTTCTCCAAAATGAGAAGAAAGTTTGAAGTTAAAACACGTCGTTTAGATATATCTTTATAATGAAAAGCATTGTAGCATTTTGTTTGAAGTGAACGCACGGGGTTTCGTGCTATGTTATTTATTGACTTGAAATACGTGTTTGAACCGAAATTTATAATGCACCAGTCAATTGTAACCACGCCACTTTGACTTTCGGTCCAGCCAAGCCCGGGCAATATCTCCGCCCTACGGGGACAAACTGCTGGCAAAACCCCCGCACCCCAGGGACCTTGATAATGCCAATTACCTGCTATATTTGGGGTAAAGACAAAACCACCGCATTCACCCGGCGCTACGTGGCAACCTGGAAGGTAAAAACACGGCCCATTTTCCCGGCTGTCCCCGGTATACTAGCGGACCTTGGGGGGGGGGGGGGGGGGGGGCAGACTTTCTGCTTATAAGTTTCTTCTGAGGAGTCTCATCGACTGATATTGTGTGGAGCGTTGCGCAAGGTATATTTTACCATACATCGATAAATTCCGCCAAAGAAAGCATACGAAATACCTCACACACGCACGCACGCATGCACGCACGCACGCACGCACGCACGCACGCACGCGCTCACGCACACGCACACGCACACACACACACACACACACACACACACACACATACTTGCAAGCACCGCCAACTGAGGACACGCAACATTTCACATCCAAATGAGGACACCATTTTGAGGATATAATTTTGAAAAATAATTACGTCAATGTGTTATACGGACATAAAGCTATCTTGGTAGAGGTTTAAATACGTTAACATTTTTTAACAAAACACCGCCAACAAGGGACATTGACACACCAAAAAAATGCGAACGAAACACCTCCAACCAAGGACATTCTGCCTCCGACCTCCAAAAGAGGACAATTTATTACCAGGCAAATTTGAAGAAAAAAACAAAGCGGTTGTTCGGGAAACGTTATACGTCAACCTGTTCGTTGTGTGATTTGACTGTTAACCCTCATTTAAGAAAAAAAAACTCGGACAACGAAGAACCCAACGGGGGTCACACCGACCTCATTGGTTCATTTGTTTAACATTCTGCATGGCGTTTTTTAACAGATTCCGTCTGTCTTTCTTACATGTTTGCTTCCTTGATCCACATATATCCCTCGATATTCTTTGTTTACGACAAATAACAACTTCTAAATCCCAGAATCTGTTCAGGATGCACATTATCAAGTATGTTCATTCTAGATGGACCTTCGATTTCGATTTCATTATTCTGTCAAAGTCGACATTGTTTCTCCGTCGTGTTTTTTTTCACTGGTCCATGGGACTCGTTTCGTGGCCGTTGGAGCGCTAGATTGCAGAGTTGGTGTCATGGACGTTGAAACACAGGCTCGCGGGCTTGGAGTCACGGTAGTTCCGGCGCTGGTTCGCGTGACGAGATACGTAGTCGTTGGAGCGCTAGGTTGCGGGGTTAGAGTAAGAGTCGTTACAGCGCTGGGTTGTTTGATGAGAGACGTGGTCATTAGAGCGCTAGGTCGCGGGAATGAAGACATGGTTGTTGAAACGCTGAGTCGTGTGATGATAGACGTGGTCGTTAGAGCGCTAGGTCGCGGGAATGAAGTCATGGTTGTTGAAACGCTGAGTCGTGTGATGATAGACGTGGTCGTTAGAGCGCTAGGTCGCGGGAATGGAGTTATGGTCGTTGAAATGCTGGGTCGTGCATTTAGAGACTTGGTCGTTGGAGCGCTAGGTCGCGGGAATGGAGTCATGGTTGTTGAAACGTTGGGTCGTGCATTTAGAGACTTGGTCGTTGGAGCGCTAGGACACGGGAATGGAGTCATGGTTGTTGAAACGCCGGGTCGTGTGATGGGAGACGTGGTCGTTAGAGCGCTAGGTTGCGAAATTGGAGTCATGGTCGTTGAAACACTGGATCGTGTAATGAGAGACGTGGTCGTTGGAGCGCTAGGACGTGGGAATGGAGTCATGGTCGTTGAAATGCTGGGTCGTGTGAAGAGAGACATTGTCTTTAAAACATAAGATCGCGGGATTGGAGTCATGGTTGTTGAAACGCCGGGTCGTGTGATGAGAGACGTGGTCGTTGGAGCGCTAGGATCAGGAAATGTAGTCATGGTCGTTGAAACGTTTGGTAGTGTGATGAGTGACGTTGTTGTTGGAGCGCTAGGTCGCGGAATTGGAGTCATGGTCGTTGAAACATAGGCTCGCGGGGTTGGAGTCATGTTCGTTCCAGCGCCTGGTCGTGTGAAGACATACTTGGTCGTTGAAGAGCTGTATCACTGATTGGGGTCGTGGTCTTTGAAGCGCTTGGTCAGACTATGCTGTCAATATACAAGAATAGCTAGCATAAATATAGCCGTGATCCATGACAACTTTATAAATATTCTTATCTATGGTTGACTTCGCCAGCATTCTACGATTTTGAATAATATATTTCCTTAACTTTTTTCTTAATTTCGAAAATAAACTTAGATTAAACAAATAGGACCATGGGATATTCATTTGAAAAACTTTGTCGCCAAAGACTGTGAAATCTACGGTCATTTTTCAAACTTGCATATTTTAAAGCATTTTGATACTGTACTTTGATAGCTGTATTGGTAGGGAATTTCTTATGCATTTTGTTTTCTTTTTCATAAGCCGAACTTCAATGAATAAAGATTTTTTTTTTCAATATATCTATAGAGTCGTATATCACCCAATAGGGCGGTGTTTTACCCTATACAGTTATTCACACTATTACCAAATAAGTTTACGGTCGGAACGCTCGAACGAAATTTAACAATGAATTAAGAAATAATTTAACATTATACAGGATCCCCGAAAGGGCCGTGTTTTCCGTATACAAATATCATAGGGCCTTACTTGGGCCGCATTTTACACTAGTTTACAATCGGAACACCCTGACCATCTCCGCCATAAAACGACGTCCGAGGTGTTCCGATTGATTACTGTAAAAGGTTGCGTTGCACGAAATTTGTGATGGTTGGCTTATACCATATTTATCGAGTACCGCGATTGATTTGTGTTTATATACGAAGTCGATACATGTGTATTTATTGCAAATATTTACACCATAATAATAACTTAAAAGGTATAAGTTTTAGGTAGGCAAACAAGCTCTGTCTCCGGTCACCTGCCTTAAAGTGACACTCTTATTCAAAATCAACTCATACCCATGTATAAGAAACATACATTTTAAGCGATAAACCTTTAACCACTTACTAAATAATACATATATGGAAAGTATAACTTACTGATAGCACGATTGTTATCGTGTATTTAATGGCTAAAAACGCAAAACTATTAAATGATTGGTGAATGCTAACAGATTTCCTGTGATTAACAATAGTCGTATCAGGTTGGAATACCGTGTTTTCTGCAACTTTCATTCAAATTTAACTCGGTATCCTTCATAAGAACCATTGTTTTGACATTTATTCATCCTTTTTGGTATTTTTAAACAATCGTATTAGTTATGGTAAATCTTACATGGGTATAAGAGTGCATCTTTAAACAAGGGTAGGTTTGACGGCAAATCTTTTTTTCAAGTTATTATTTTTATTACCAAAAGTTACCCTTTGTGACCCCAAACCATAGATTCTGTGCTTCAAAACATCAGAAATTCCAGCATTAGAATCTTTGACATTATATTAAGCCTAAAATACTTCAGTGTCCTACTTATGGTGAACCCAAGCATAAATGTATAATGAAACTATGTACAATCCTCCAGTGTATATCAGTGTCATGGCAAAGGGTTACTTTATTTAATGGAGCGATATCTTGGTAAATCATCGTCAGGGTGCATGTAATGTAAATTCATGCATATAATTATGTATGATTATTAAAATAATGCAAATTAATAACAAGTTCTCTTCATTATAATAGCAGGGTTGCAGACCCTTTAATGCTAAGAAATATCAGCCTCGACTATAGGCAGATAAATTACCCATTTTTTACTTTCAAAAATCCATTGTTCGAGTGCTCTACACTTATTCGAAAAATCATGTAATGTTTGTTCGAGGTTTTCTCAGTTTGTTCAGGCGCGTAGGAGCTGGTACCACAGGGGCCGTGGCCGCGGTCCCAATATTCTAGCTAGTAACGGCAATTGGGCCGCAAAATTTGATACATTTTTTTTTTAAATTGTATTTCAAATGAAGCTACGCGCATATAGATTAATACATGTCTGACACGATATTGAATATACAGGTCACCATGGCATGATTACTCTAATTGATTAAAATGAATGTAATGTGTGTGATTTATTAATATGTGACTGTTTGTGACTGTTTGTATTTGGTACAGAAATAGAAAATACTTGTATTAAATGTGTGCTTACAAACGTGTTCATAACATGTGTATTACTGTTTTATCATATTAGCAATTTTTTCTCAGTGAATAAATGTTACCAAACGATATTAGTTTTAGATCTAACAACTATTTGAAACGTAAAAAGGTTTAGAGAAAAAACATGAAAACAAAACCTGGACACCCGGGCGTGACACGAGCCCAACCCTTCCGCGGACCAAATGTCATTTGGAGTCCTTTGCGCCTGATGTGTTCGTTTCGAAAGATACCCCGCTTGGTATCTTCCTAACTGTAAACTTCATTTCTATTTTTGTTCCTAGATATGATCGTAAGAAGAACACATGGATTGATTTGTTCGGCCCCTATTCAACCCCCTCCCCACCACGCCCTTCCATCCTGACTCGTCAGTTAATTTCCACCATGCGGAGCCATTCATGTATCTTAGTTCTGGTCCATAAACGAAATTCAATCCACCAGTGTTAAGCAATGTTGAGGCTCTTTGCTACTTGAAATATTTTTTGTCTTCGGCGAGTAGGCTGTGGCTGTTTTCAAATGGATGGAACTTGGAAAGGGTGTTTTGATGTATTTGTGAAATGCTTTTATTATGTTGTTGTTGCTATTCATTGAATATATGATCAGACCATACTTTTTGCATTTTTGATGCATGAAAAATGCCTAATTTAGCGACGCCGACGGGTAACAATCCAGCGAATTCGTACGGTACTACAGAACAGAAATGTTGTCGGTGCGTTTATAGGTCAAGCTGGTAAAATCTTCCTCACTGTTTCTTTTCTAAAAAAATAACACCTCTGCATATTGTAACTCTTATATGGAAGTAAAACAGATAGTCATACTAACTGCCCTTAATTTCAATGGCTATTTCAGCGTGTGATAACGACTGCGTTGAAAAAACTGAATCACCCAGTGTGTTACATGGGACTAATACTGTAATGTAATGCGAACAACGTATCATCTTGTGGAACTAAAATGACTCCTTTGCACTTTAAGGATGTGACACAGATAGCTGTTTGCATATATATAAAGGATAATGTCAGCAAGTCAGTAAAGTTTTCAGAAGTATTTTATTGGTCTGATTGTAATACTGTAATAGTCAATTAACAGAAACTTCAGATGGATGGATATATTTATATAGCTGATCATTACAAGACAGGTATTAAATACGAATATATCAATACTAAGTATTTAGTATAATGTAGACAAATGGATACAAATACATGTCAAAAGAACATCGGATACATAACATGCTCGGATATGTGAAATAAGTACATAATTATCAATAGCCGGAAAGTAGATAATTTTAGCTCCAAAGAGCAGAATTCATACTTCTATTTATATGATAAAATATGTTGAAAGTCCACTTTACACAACAATCACTATTAAAGCTATTAAAGTCTAAACTTGATTGTCAGACTATTCCCTGTTAGTTAAAATAACTTACAAGGCATATCTTATTTCAACATTGAACCTTGATCTTGCCAAGGTCAACAAGAGCGCCATAAATGAGGCATAACTCAATACAAACTAAAGCCAGAGTTATGCCCCTTGATGTACACATGCATATTGTCCCTGGTAACATCTTAACCAAGTTTTATTTAAATATGAAGTGATTTAGTTACTGTCCTGGGTAAAAGGCTGCATGGTGCCCACAGCCCTGACAGGTGCCAAGGCATATCACAATACCAAGATACTTTTTTCTGAATTTTTTTCTTTTACAAAAATTAATGCATATCAAATTTCAGTAATAAACAAATCTATTCATTGGCTCTAGATACAATTCAACCAAACAAATACTTAACGTTTTGATAGCAAACAGAAGAAAGTTAATACATTTTTGTTTGACATGTTCATACATGATGATATTTCATTTGCATTTCATCAATTTATCCAACAACACGAAAAACATCACATCACTGAGAAGTGACAGAAGCATTCAATACAAAACAATACCACACACCATTATTTACCATGGAACAAAAAACAATTGAATACACTGCAGTGTAAATGACCACAAACATCATGGACAATTCTAGCAAAATCACCTCCAATTGAGGACAAGTTATTACCATATTCAATTTCAAATTTTTAATTGTTAAAAAATAAATAAAAATAGAACAATATCCAAAGAAAATGTCAATCACTGATGGTATTCAGATATAAAGCTTAAATCAAAATGCAATCTAGTCTATTCTATAATTTAAAGTATCTATTTGTTTAATTGTTTGCTTTTTGATGAGCCTATTGCAAGGCCAGTTGCCTTGTTCTAATGTACCCTTTCACCATTGTCCTTGATCGCCTGGCAAGCATTGGATACTTCTTTATAAGTTCAAGACATTTTAACTTATTTTTGGTGGAGTATTAAGCTTAAAACTGTTTTTAAGGCCATTTTCTACCACGTCTTCTTCAGCCTAGCTCCAAGGTGTTCTGACTGTGGCTGTTCGTTTTTCCTAAAACACAGAAATACAGGCTATTTAATAGACAAAAAAATCACTATATTTTCATCTATTTTGAGCACTAAAATATGAAAGTGTGTTCTTGATAGTCCTCTATAGGACAAATAACCATAAAACATATAATCCTATATTAAAACATGTTTTATCAATTGAAGTTGTCTAGGAATTAGCAACAGTGCCTCTGCAAGTCAATATATAAATATGACCTGTATTCAAGATGATGTGTTTTCACTGAAAACCTTTATATTATTTGATTTCTGAATTTGTACAATAAAATGGGCACGGTAAGCAAACTCATTTTTCTGTAGCACTGACCTGAGCAACATGTCTTACAGTGCTATATAATATACATTGTTGTCCATGTTAAACATGTTTGACTTCAGGATTTTATTTGATATGTAGAAATTCAATTCAAGGCCTTTCTGTTAAATACAATTAGATATTTTCACTGTAACTTTTTACACTGATCAGTAACATGACACACATTCTGGCTAATTTAAACACTGAATAGGTTTTTTTTAAAATTACAAGTATGGTTGTTACACAAAATTAATTGTACACTAAGGAAGACAACAGAAAAGCCTGATCACAAAAGTGCACTTACTCCTTTACAGAAACAACACTTTTTTAAATAAAATTTGCTTCCAGAATAGAAATTTCTAATTGTTACAAATTTCAATATGATTCTTACATGGTTTGTGCCAATCCCAGCATTAACGACTGCTATTGAGTTGACCTATGGAGACAAAAACATATTATATACGCAAATAGGTCTGCTATCTTTCTTAACGCTAACAATTAATGCTATTTATAATAATGAAACAGGTGTCTCTCGACAAGTGTTATTTGAATAAAATTGATGTACATTAACAAAACATCTTTCTGAGGACTTTTCTAAAAATATCACCTCCAATGGAGGCCAGTTACTTTTATTAGACACCATGCCTGTATTGAGATCTCAGGTATTTCAAATTTCCTTGATGCCTATTATTTAAAATGCAGTACTGGTTATGAAATATTGAAGGTGTAGTGTTTTTAATAAAAATAATTTATCTCAAACACACACACACCAACCTCGATTTAGGGAGACAATTTATCTCTACACAACTAGGCTAAAAGAGACATGTTGCAACAAAATGACATAGTATTTTGTCTTTTGAACCTCTGGTATTTTGATTTTGTTCTGTGGTAAGCATAATACTGAAAAAAAGTATTCAGCTTTACTGATTGTAAGCACATACAGGTACATATATTAAACATTTCGGTTAATGATAATGCTATTTACATACAATGATGTACAACCAAGATTGTGAAATGACCTTCAACCTATGACTAGAATGATGTCAAACTGATTTTAATATCGCTGGTGGTTTGAATTTCTTATTTGTTAAGCAAATTTCTACATGTAGTCATCACCTCAAAAGACAATGAATTTGGTCGAACACCCATTGATGTCCAAATGAAGACACTTCATTCCAATCACTTTGAACCCATTATGAAAACTACATTCCAAGACTAATTCTTTTACAACAAGGGCAAATCTATACATGAAAACATCAAATATCAGGCACCCGTTCATCTTATATTATAAAAACGATAAGTGTACCTATTTCAGTCCCTGGTTGATCAACGGAGGCATCAACATTATCAACATCCACATCATCAGCATCCACATCATCAGTATCAACAGTATTCACATCATGACACTGTCAACAAGGGCAAATCTATACATGAAAACATCAAATATCAGGCACCCGTTCATCTTATATTATAAAAACGATAAGTGTACCTATTTCAGTCCCTGGTTGATCAACGGAGGCATCAACATTATCAACATCCACATCATCAGCATCCACATCATCAGTATCAACAGTATTCACATCATGACACTGTCCAGCTGCAATACAAAAACATCACATCACTGAAAAGTGACAAAAGCATCAAAAACAGAACAAGATTATACATTATGGTATTTACCATGGAAGAAAAACTACTGAAAACAGTGCAGTGTGAATGACCTCCAACTGAGGACAATTCTAGCACAAACACCTCCAATTGAGGACAAGTTATTACCCTTGAACAACATATAATACTATTTCATAAATATCTCTTGTTTCAAATATCATCCTACTCTAGGCACTTCAAACAATTTAGTCTTTAAGACAGGAGGCACGTTTAAAGAAAGTATTTTAAAGAAAACCCACTGACAACCAATATAAAAAAAACTTCTGCAACTTCTAGTTAAGAAACAAGAGCTGTTATAAGACAGCGCGCTTGACTACGCCGCTTTGACTTAGAAGTGAAAACAATAACAATGTTATATGTGCCTGTCAAACACAATAAAACAATCAAATTAAAAAAGTGAACAAGAAGCGGGATGTGACAAAACCAGGTTTTTAATGATTGGCAGAAGAGATTCAGTTTCAACTGCTTTCTTCTATCTTTAGTAGCAGTGACATTGATGCCATGGGCCCCAAACACAATCCCATGGAAGTCCTCCATAAACTATTCCTACATATTAAGTTTGGTCAAAGTATGTCAACCATAACTGAAACAGTAATCTATTTTTAGTAACAGTGACTTTGACCCAAGAGAGCCGAAAGGCAATCCGTGAAAGCTCTGCAATTGTCCTATATTCCAATTTTGGTCACACTATGTCAACCCTTACTTGAGATATTCAGTAACGGTACTTAGCATATTTCTATTTTTAGTAGCAGTGACCTAGATTCCATGGGCCCCAAACACAATCCAATGGAAGTCCTCCATAAACTCTTCCTACATATTAAGTTTGGTCAAAGTATGTCAACCATAACTAAAACAGTAATCTATTTTAAGTTACAGTGACTTTGACCCAAGGGGGCCGAAAGGCAATCCATGAAAGCTCTGCATAAACTTGTCCTATATACCAAGTTTGGTCACACTATGTCATCCCTTACTTGAGATATTCAGTACTAAGCATATTTTTATTTTTAGTAGCAGTGACCTTGATTCGAATGGCCCCAAACACAATCCCATGGAAGTCCTCTATAAACTCTTCCTACATATTAAGTTGGGTCAAAGTATGTCGACCATAACTGTTACTACATTTTCCTGTGCTACAGAAGTTCATTACTTGTATTTGGATTGGTTTTTCTTACTGCTTAAAGACCGACTGAATTAGTTTCAGTAAGTTATCTGTCCTCTGACGATACCTTCACCATTTTTACTTTCCTGGGCTCTGTTAAGGTAGTGCGTGGATTCCCTGTGGGCCACTCACATTTTTTCATATAGGTTTTCCAATTTAAAAACTTGATTATTGTACCTGAGATGTTAAATTTCTCTGATTTTTGATAGTTAGAAATAAATTACTTGGAGTTTATTTTTTATACTGTGTTTGTCAATTTTTGACACTCGACAGAATTGTTTCAAACTTACAGCCTAAAGTTGCATTATGGCTTGCCTGAGCAGCTAGGTATATCTAAGGCATTTATTAGTTTCATAGTTATTTTGGTTTTTACAGTGTTATTTCCATTTGAATTTAATTAATGAACTTGAATTCTTGAATAGATTGTATAGAAAAATGCAAACATCTCAGTTGTTCTTCACACCCAACCTCCCTGCTTTTGCCCTGTGTCGAACCTGAGGGTTCTTGTATGTGCGGCTTACTACCACTTGTTGAGGTTCGGTTACACAGTAATCTATTTTTAGTAACAGTGACATTGACCCTAGGGGGGCGAAGTCAATCCATGAAAGCTCTGCATAAACTTGTCCTATATACCAAGTTTGGTCACACTATGTCAACCTTTACATGAGTTATTCAGTATGAGCATATTTCTATTTTTAGCCAGAGTGACATTGACCTAGACCATAACTCTAGGGGCCCAAAACACAATCTCAGAAAAGGTCTCTATAAACTCTTCATATATACCAAGTTTGGTCTATTTATTTCAAACCTAGCTAAAATTATTCCATTCATAAGGTGACTTTGACGCTGCCTTCCACCAGCCGCCTGAACAATGACCAAGTCTACATACAAATAACTGGTTTTCCCTTTATGAAAATGTGGTTAAGAATATATATAAAAATGTGCCTTTCAAAGGATATAAAAAGAAAAATTGAAAACAAAAGTCATTCCCATAATTTGTATTAAGGGTTAAAATGGAGTTATGTTCCTTGTTCTAAGATGGTCGTCAATAATTATGCAAAGTATTAAGGGCATTGAATGAAGGGTATAGACTTTTTTTAATAAATCCCAACTTGCCCTACAACTTTAACCTGCCCTTTAACTTTAACCTGCCCTAAAACTTTAACCTAAGTCAATTAGGGGCCATAACTTGTATTAAGGATAATATGGAGTTATGTAACCTCATTGTGTGATGATCCTAAACAATTGTGTGAAGTATTAAGTCAATTCAATTTAACCTGCCCTAAAAGTTTAACCCAAGTCAATCAGGGGCCATAACTTGTATTAAGGATAATATGGAGTTATGTAACCTCAAAGGAGTGATGGTCCTGAACAACTGTGTGAAGTATTAAGTCAATTGAACAAAGGGTATAGAAGTTATTAATAAATATCCCAACCTGTCCTAAATCTTTAACCGAAGTTCAATAGTCAATCAGGGGTCATAATTTGTAAAAAGGATGATATGGAGTTATCTAACCTCATTGTGTGATGGTCATGAACAACTATGTTAAGTATTAAGTTAATTGAATGAATGTGTTGGACTTCTAAGTGAAAATCCCAACTTGCCCTAAATTGCAATTTCTAACCGGACGCTGACGCTGGGCTGAGTAGTATAGCCCTCCTAATTCTTCGAATAATCGAGCTAAAAACTATATTCCAAGGCTTATCATAAAACTTTTTTTTTGCAATTTTGCTCAAATATCAGGCACAAATTCATCTCATATTATAAGAAAGATAAGTGTACCTATTTCAGTCACTGGTTGATCAACGGAGGCATCCACATCATCAGCATCCACATCATCAGCATCCACATCATCAGTATTCACATCATGGCACTGTCCAGCTGCAATACAAAAACAACACATCACTGAAAAGTGACAGAAGCATCAAAAATAAAACAAGACTATACGTTATGGTATTTACCATGGAAGAAAAACTACTGAATACAGTGCAGTGTGAATGACCTCCAACTGAGGACAATTCTAGCACAAACACCTCCAATTGAGGACAAATTAATACCTTTGAACAACACATAAAATTATTTCGTATAAGTCTCTAGTATCTAATTCCTTTAACTCTAGGCACTTCAAACAGTTCTGTCTCATAAGATAGGAGGGACCTCTACTGAAAGTATTTGATAGAACCCCCACTGAAGGCCAATATCAAAACACTGCAACTTCTAGTTAAGAAAAAAACTATATTCCTCTAGGCTTATACTAGAACAAAAAATAATTGCAATTTTACTCCAATAACAGGCACCCATTCATCTTATATTATAAGAAAGATTAAAGTACCTATTTCAGTCCGGAGGCATCCACATTATCATCACCCACATCATCAGCATCCACATCATCAGTATCAACAGTATTCACATCATGGCACTGTCCAGCTGCAATACATAAACATCACATCACTGAAAAGTGACAAAAGCATCAAAAACAGAACAAGATTATACATTATGGTATTTACCATGGAAGAAAAACTACTGATTACAGTGCAGTGTGAATGACCTCCAACTGAGGACAATTCTAGCACAAACACCTCCAATTGAGGACAAGTTATTACCCTTGGACAACACATAAAACTATTTCATAAATATCTCTAGCATTTAATTCCTTTTATGCTACGAACTTCAAAGTCAGTTCTGTTTCATAAAACTGGAGACACCTCTACTTAAAGTGTTTTATAGCAAACCCACTGACGACCAATATTTAACACTTTGCAACTGTTAGACCTTTAAGACAAAAACTAAATTTCAAGGCTTATAATGGAACAAAATTAAATTGCAATTTTACTTAAATATCAGGCAACCATTCATCTCATATAAGTAGAAAGGTAAGTGAAAAAGCGTACCTCTATTAGTCCCTGGTTGATCATCCGGGGCATCTACATTATAAATATCCACATTATCAGCATTATATCATCAGTATGAACAGTATCCACATCATCAGTATGAACAGTATCCACATCATGGCACTGTCCAGCTGCAATACAAATAATCACATCACTGAAAAGTGACAGAAGCACCAAAAATAGAACAAGATTATACATTATGGTATTTACCATAGAAGAAAAACTACTGAATACAGTGCAGTGTAAATGACTTCCAACTGAGGACAATTCTAGCACAAACACCTCCAATTGAGGACAAATTAATACCTTTGAACAACACATAAAATTATTTTGTATAAGTCTCTTGTATCTAATTCCTTTAACTCTAGGCACTTCAAACAGTTCTGTCTCATAAGATAGGAGGGACCTCTACTGAAAGTATTTGATAGAAACCCCACTGAAGACCAATATCAAAACACTGCAACTTCTAGTTAAGAAAAAAACTATATTCCTCTAGGCTTATACTAGAACAAAAAATAATTGAAATTTTACTTCAATAACAGGCACCCATTCATCTTATATTATAAGAAAGATTAAAGTACCTATTTCAGTCCGGAGGCATCCACATTATCATCACCCACATCATCAGCATCCACAGCATCAGTATCAACAGTATCCACATCATGGCACTGTCCAGCTGCAATACATAAACATCACATCACTGAAAAGTGACAAAAGCATCAAAAACAGAACAAGATTATACATTATGGTATTTACCATAGAAGAAAAACTACTGAATGCAGTGCAGTGTAAATGACTTCCAACTGAGGACAATTCTAGCACAAACACCTCCAATTGAGGACAAATTAATACCTTTGAATAACACATAAAACTATTTCGTATAAGTCTCTAGTATCTAATTCCTTTAACTCTAGGCACTTCAAACAGTTTTGTCTCATAAGATAGGAGCGACCTCTACTGAAAGTATTTGATAGAAACCCCACTGAAGACCAATATCAAAACACTGCAACTTCTAGTTAAGAAAAAAAACTATATTCCTCTAGGCTTATACTAGAACAAAAAATAATTGCAATTTTACTCCAATAACAGGCACCCATTCATCTTATATTATAAGAAAGATTAAAGTACCTATTTCAGTCCGGAGGCATCCACATTATCATCATCCACATCATCAGCATCCACATCATCAGTATCAACAGTATTCACATCATGACACTGTCCAGCTGCAATACAAAAACATCACATCACTGAAAAGTGACAAAAGCATCAAAAACAGAACAAGATTATACATTATGGTATTTACCATGGAAGAAAAACTACTGAATACAGTGCAGTGTGAATGACCTCCAACTGAGGGCAATTCTAGCACAAACACCTCCAATTGAGGACAAGTTATTACCCTTGAACAACACATATAAAACTAGTTCTTAAATATCTCTGGTATAAAATTTCATTTAAGCTAGGCACTTCAACCAGTTTTGTCTCATAAAACTTGAGGCACGTTTACTGGAAGTTCTTTATAGCACACCCGCTGACAACCAATATTATAACACTTTGCAACTCCTAGCATATTTCAAGCGTATCATAGACAACAAAAATCTTCAATCACTTATGCTTTCTCAAACCAGAGGACAATTCAATACAATTTAACAGAGCAACCTTGGAGTTTACCAATTGCACTGACGGCAAATAAAAACTTTCTAGTAATTTAAATTGTAAACAAAACATGTACGTTATACCAAAGAATTACTCTTTATTTAAAATAAAGGTTGGGGCATGAATGTGAACAAGCATGCAAAGTTTCAAAGCCAGATGTCAATGGACTTTGAAAATATTTGAGGTGGTACGTAAACTTTAACGTAAATTCTAAGAAGAAAAAGGGGCATAATTTTCTTAAAATGCTTGATAAAGTTACCTCTTCCTGTGTACAGGTTGGGGGAATGGTGGTGAACAAGCGTGCAAAGTTTCGAAGCCATATGTCAATGGACTTTGAAAATATTTGAGGTGGTACACAAACTTTAATATAAGTGGTTACGCCGACGCTGCTACCGACGCTCGGGTGACTAGGATATCTCTCCTTATTCTTTGAATAGTCAAGCTAAAAAATCATTGGTTAACACCTTATGCTGGAGCCTGAACTATAACTTTCTGCCAACAAAGTTATGTCCTGTTATACATGTAAAATAGGTGAGTATGTATTTTCCCCAATTCTGCGACAATATTTTCCTTTAGATTGTCCTATTTATGAAAAAAACATTTGATAGAAATCAGGTAAGAATTGGCCAAGAAAAAAACTTTGTCTGCAATAACATAATTAATTATGCCTCCACTAGAATATGTGAATGCAACTGTTTATATGGCACATCATCACTTACATTCATTTCTACTTTGATAATAATTATATTTTGCATTTTTTTTTTTGATTATGCTTCCTTGTTTTAAATAGTATTCTATTTTACAATCAATTATTGGTTACAATCAATTGATTAGATATTGGCTGTAATTGGAAAGCTGTTGCTATTTATATACTGTTTAACTGTTATATATAACAGTAAGTCACTCTAAGCTGAATTTTATGTATTTTATCGGATATACATGGTAAAGACTGATTTAGACTCTTAGATTGTTTTTTTAAAAGAAATAAAAAATATACATTATATCATATCTTGCTTTCAACCGGCTATTGGTAACATTCAATCGTATTTGGAGTTTTTTATAAAGATGAAATTAAACAAAATGTACGCCGTTAAATATGATATTGTTTTGGACTTCTGCTACATAAACAATAAATCTGACTGCAAAACAACCATGTATCTTAAAGATAAGTGTTTAACATCACATCAGTTCACATACAACTTCTGAGCATAAGCGACAGTAAATTTTGGACATATAGATCTATATTATTTTTGATTTTGATTGTTTTAATTCCTAATGACCACACTTGACTTAAACATTAACATTAGAAAGTTAAGGTTACTCACTGTACCCTAAACAGAATAATTTTGCATTCACAGTCACCTTAACATAAAAAAAAATCGGGTCAGGATTCTTTGTCGGTAGGGTTTGGTTGTCTTGAAAACCTATTCAAATCATATTGTAGTTTATTTTTCAGAGGGCTACACGTTTGCTAAGGCCAAATAAAAAAATAGGTCTGTTTCAGGTTACCCGACCGGCCCCTTTTTTTCCCGCCGACCCTAACCTATTTTTCCCTGAAAAAAATGTGATTTGGGTACGAAATGCATTTGTTATGAAATGTATGTACGTAAAGTTGACAATATTAGAGTTGGATTTCTGAATGTATTTACCGTACTTCACCTTAGAGTTTGGACACCTTAAAATAAGTAATTTTTCGCTCTACGAATTTATAGAAAATAACCATTTTTACATTTTATTTACATGTATGGTAAACCTGCCTTTTTTCTTCATGTCTGCATTTTACCACTTATTAATTTATCCGTAGTTATCAATGGTTATTACGCCTATAAGTCACTGTAGCTCCTTCATCAAGATGATTAAAATCCCATTCAACACCATTTTATACATGCATTGAAATGAATAAACACCTTTTATCGGCTTCAGATCAAACAGTCACATTGTGTGACGTCACATAACTCAGTTATACCCACGAGGATCTCATGGAGAGCATGGATATTGTTATGCAGGATTAATGTGTCTGGTGTTTTTTTTATTGTAACTTAAGTATTGCATTTATAACTTTAATTCATCACATTTAATAGTTACCTGTATCATTGAATGTGTTGACTTTATTGTTTATATGCCAAGAAATCCTATCCAATTTTCGATTAAGAAGGAAACCCCTGTATGCCAGCATATACCTGGATTTTAGCAGCATATGCATTATGTTCCATTCAGTGGTTTTGTGCTAAGGGTTAAAGGGCTGGCTTGGTTCTCCATGAAATTTTTATCAGTTATCTGCTGTTACAGCTAATTCATTTCATTTAATGGCCATTACGACCAGCATGAAATTCAGGGGAGCAATAATTTTGGTCATTTTTCGTAAAAATCTTTCTATAGTGCATGGTTCTTAGATTTAACGCTTCATCTCATTTTGTTTATTACGACACTTGTCAAAAATAAAAATTCAATAATAGTTTATTATTAAGTATTGACATGATTTTCTTAACTATAAAAGTAGAATTATTTATTAACTAAGCTTAGCATTACATCTTTGATATTGTTTATGAACAATCTCCTTGATAACAATATTTAACTATCTAAACCACACTCTTGTTATTATGTTTAATTATGTTTAAAGATTGAAAACATCAAGTACAAATGTACTAACTACATTTCTTAGTTCCCCGACAGCTAAATATTTTCCTCACGCCGGCCAAATCCTAATAGCCTCTTATAGAACAATACCGTAATCAAGTCGTTTAATTTAAAAACTTGAGTACGGTATTGTTCTATAAGAGGCTCTTAGGATTTGGCCGGCGTGAGGATGTTTTTTTTTTAAACAAATAGAATCACAAACCCCAGTCACTTATCAACTTCCGGCTCAAAATGTTATGACTCATGTATATATAATAAAATGATACCGGGGAGTTGTTTATCTGTGGATGTCGAAAATCTGCTTATAGGGGCTATACTCCGTATGATAAAATAGCTAAAAAAAAAAAAAATTCGAAAACTGACATAAACTTGGCATCGATGTGTACAATGCATTGAAACTTACTAACTGAAGAACCCGGTCTCCGACACAGTCTTTTTTACATTTTGGTACTTTTTTTACAATTATGATAAAGCGTAACACAGTCCATTAGATAATTGTCCTGAGATTCGTTACAGAAGAAAACTTTTTTGGTGCGAATCTGGTGTACAGTCCCTTTAAGGGTTCATTGTACTTTGCGCTCATTATAAATAGATAAATGAAGGGTCTTCACATTGATACAAAAAGCTTAGTTCCTTCATTCACAGCAACATATAGTTGATTAACGCAAGATTAGCAGCATCAGTAGAAGTTATATGATAGTTAGTAGAAGGAATAGTAGTAGCTGTTGTTGTAGAAGTGGCAACAACAACAACAACAATTCAGCAGGAGCGGCAGTAGTTTTAGAGGTATCATCATCATCATCATCATCATCATCATCATCATCATCATCATCATCATCATCATCATCATCGGTGGTGGTGGGGGTGGTGTTTGTGGTGGTGCTGACGGTGGCGTTGTGGCGGTGGTGTTGACATTGGCAATAGCAGAAGCAGTAGTGGTAGTATCAACAACAATAGCTGCAGCATTACCACCTGTATTACTAAGACCTAAGAGCACACGTATTAAATGACCAACATAGTCGGTTCTGTTCGGTGGGGTTAAATACCTATTTACAGTAACGATCGTCAATATTTTACAGAAAAGGAGTCACTCAAGGACAGCGACCATTGTCGTGAGTTTATGTCGGTCAAAATATGTTCTTTCACAGGTCACGGTATGAAGACAATGCCAGATGAACACAAAACTAAGCATTTTTTAAGATTGAAACATTGCATCGGAGATTCAGTTTCGCCAATGTGATATATTTTTTCAAGTTTCGTTTGTATTTCCCATTTTCCATGGTGTATACGTATACTTACAAACTCAATATTTTTTACAGTGAAAAAACAACAACAAAGCTTTAAAAATGAACAATAAGAGTGTGTGTTTTTGTTAAAAAAATGTGAACCCAATAAATCTGACATTTTAAAATCAATATCCATACGCTTAGTTTAGCATACCCTTAAATATAATTCGACCTATGAGACGGCCAGATTCATATATAATGTAATATAGGTTACATTTTCATTCCAAATAAAACGGTTGGTTAAGCATACCATTTTCATTAACATCTGTCATATGTCTAAAACGATAATGTTACACATTAAAACAACATATTTTTGTTTAAGAATAAGTAAATAATAAGTTTTACTAAATTAAGTACTCTGTAATTATGTCTAACACTTGATACTTCTTCATGTCTTTCTGGGCAAAATTTAATACATTCTTCCAAATCTTGACCCAAACTACAGCAACTCCCTAGATATGAAAACATGATTAAACACATGGTCAGATTCTCGGTCAATTAGGGGTTAATGTGTAGCTGAAATTGGCTCTTGTGTAGAAATGAAAAGTGGAAAAATTGGCTGGTATTTCTTGGCATAATTGATGTTTCAATGAGTATTACTGTACGATTATTGCTTCATAAAGTCTATATTAAAAGTGTGATACAAGTTTCAAAGTTAATTGGCGGATCGTTTTACAAACATGTTATGTCTGTGTTTTCTTAATCTCTGCATTGCCCTTGTTGTTTCTTTAATCCTCCATTAAATATAGCACACATCCTTTTCACCAGGCAATAAATCTTTAAGGATGGGTAGTAACCAACTAACTTATCACAGTGATGTATACGGTTAGGTAATCTAGCTAGGCATTGTAACGATAAAGATCAATAATTTTTGTCTGTGAGACTTAGTAACTGTAAAAGTTCAGTCGATGTCCTTTGGGTGTCCGAAAATTAGGTACCTAAAATAAATTATTTTTGAAAATAATAATGGATGTCCGAATTTATAGAATGTCCGAACTCTTAAGGTGAATTACGTTTGTGCTTGTGTGGCAGGTATGTTTCAATTCTTGAACTATATTTTCTTGTCAGATACAAATGTGTCATATACTGACTTTCGGATTGATATGTCAGACTTAAGTGTGCAATTTTGGCAATAAAACCTGCATGCTACTTGTTCTTCAAACCTGAACCCCCAGGTCCTCTTGACAGCATTGAGGTTTCCTTGGCTGATGGCTTATATGGTAAATTTGCTGTCCCACTCTTCATGTAATTATGTTTCAGGGAGGTTAGTATTCTACAGAGGGTGATTGAAAACAAACGGGTGCATAAAGAAAAGTAAAACCGTTCCTGGAAAGTCTTAAATAATAGCAGAGTGGTGTACCATAACTTAGTTGAAATCCAACCATCATTGTCAAAAGTATTTAACCAGACAAATAAAGAATGTTTCCTTTGAAGCATGTAACATGTTTAAAAACTACTGATAAACCTGAAAATTGATGACTTTTATTTTTGTTACTTTCTGAGTCAACAGTTACTGAAATCAATATATAAAAAAAAGAAAAAAAAATATTCCGACCTACCTACCCTATTTTTTTAGCAGTGTTACCTGAAACACACCTATTTTTTATTTGGCCTAACAAAAGTCGTACCAACACAAACTCACACCAATACGAGTCGTGCAATGTACGGACAGGTCGCCCCACTTATGTATTATATAGGCTGTATGGGTAGATTCATATAAGTAGCTTGTCATATAGACTTTATATTAATTTACCATCATAAATTCTTAATCAATAAAATACCTTTAAAAAAGATATCCAATAAATATTGTAAAAAATTTGACAGAAATAATATGTACTACCGTATATAATCCATACGCGGGGCGACTTCTCTATATATATGGTGAGGCTTCATAGTAGTACTAGTTTGGGTTGGTACGACGGCTCTTGTAATCACGTGTTTGATGAAGTTCATGCATGGTTGTTAGCTACAAGCATGATTGTATGCTGGTCTAAAAAAATAGACGTGTTATACAGGATTCTTCCAATACCTAACGTCTAAACGGGTTTGTGCAAAAACAGGGTTTTTTTGAAACGTATTGAAATTTTATTTCGAAAGAATTTTGTTTGAAATAGGTTATAAAGGTTTATATTCATATTTTACCATGTAAGTACAAATATATTTTGCACAAAAAAGCATTAAATTGCAATAAAACGAAACTTAACTAACACAGACTACAATTATGCAAAGCTTAACAACAATGCATTGTTAAATTAAACCACAAAGGTTACACTTGAATTATTTTTAGACAATACCTTTCTCTTATTACACTTAATGCACCAGTCAATTGTAACCTCGGCCCCCCAAGGTACGGGGGTATACCGGGGATAGCCGGGGAAAAGGGCTGTGTTTTTATTTTCCAGGTGCCCCCGAAGGGCCGGGTGATCGCGATGGTTTAGTCATAACGTCAAATTTAGTGGATAGTGGGCCTTATATAGAGTCTCTGGGGTGCGGGGGCATTTGGCCGGCGTTTAACAATCAGTTCGTCCCCGCAAGGCGGGGATTTTACCCGGGGTTTGCTGGAATGAAAGTCAAAGTCCTGGCTATTCCCTTGGACCTGGGGGGGGGGGGGCGTGGTTACAATTGGCTGGTGCATAAGTGTTTCATGAAACCAGTCATCGATATTAGACTTTTGGATGAACAAGCCTGAATTCTTAAACTTTTGCTTGGCATCATTTTTTTTAACAAGCCCTGCTATATAAAATTCAGAATGTTAACAAGCCCGGAAGACATTTTTTCCAATGCAGGGGTTGCTAATTCATATTGATCTGTCAACAAAGCATCACCAATTTGAACTACCTAGCAGGTGCCCTTTATCTTTCCGCTCAATAAACTTAGCGCTGGGTTCTGTCATTCATGGCTAGGAAAACAACAGGTGGGACATGGACGCTTAGAGTCGCCAAATAAAAACCGTCTCTGAAGACTGAAGCTAACATTCATCAACGTACAATTATTTGGACTAAGATGTATGCTAAGCATAATGCTTTAATGCACTGCTTTTGTAGATACATAAGCTTTAATAAATTAAATCATTCAAAAATAACAACTGGCGAATAGCTGGTGTTTAAACATAACAGCTGAGCAACTTAAATCTTGTTTTGTTCATTTTTACAAGGATACACTGAATGTCTCCGAAAACTCGTCGTGTTGACATATAATAATTCTTTAAATTAGCATAAAAAATGAAATAAATTTCTATTTCAAAGAAAAGTATATAGTTTCTTATATAAACAGCTATTGGGCACATCATAATTGTAGAAACCATCACTGTATCTCCATTTTAATGAAATTTTCCGTTTCCGGGTCAGACATCGCGAAGACATATGACACTCTTAAAAATTAATCGAAGTAAACAATGACCCTACTGACCTCCAACTGAGGACAGTCCATTTTTATGATTTTATTTTTCGTTTCAAGTCATAAAACGAACTTTGAGACTACCTTAAAAAAATGCCAAATGAGACCGTCCACAGTTGGCGGTAATGGTCTCAATCGCACGCACGCACGAACGCACGCACGTACACACACACACACAGAGACAACCAGACAGGCATACATACAGACTCACACACACACACACAGACAGACAGACATACATACATACAGACTCACACACACACACACACACACACAGACAGAAAGACAGACAGGCAGAGATACAGACTCACACACACACAGACAACCAGACAGGCAGACAGACAGACAGACATATTTATTTTGGGAATGAGAACATAACATGGCCAATCAAAACAGCATGTACAATAAATATAAAAAATATCACATCCATGCAAATACGACTGATCCATGCCCTGCACATCAGCACCGAGGATAACTCAAAATAGGGTCACAGAGAACCCGTATTTCCATTGAGGACCTTAAAATACCAATGCGGATTTATTGCGCACTTTTTGAAAAGAATAAACAAACCTACAAAACTTCAATTAGTCGGAATTTAATTTATGCACTATTTTGATTTGCAAACCGACCTGATTAAACTTCTATGAATTTTGTTTGAGTTACTTTATAATTTAATAATGATATTACTTTGGTAGCTGATTATTGCAACACAACCAAGCCATATCTTTAATCTGCATTGTCTTTCTGTAAAAACATTATATCGAAACATGACAGATACTTTCGTTTTGAGCAGATGTTGCCTTAAATAACGAACTATTAAATCGGAAAGATTGTAAGTGACATTAAGTCAAAAAGCTGATAAACCCTTTGGACTTTCAACCTTATACATTGTAAATATACTGTATTCAAACTGTTTAAGCGAAGATAAAATGCCCGTATGGAACTTCTTGTAATGGTCACCAAATTGTAATTACCTCCCTTGTTGAAGACTGTCGTCTGTAGCGCATCATGAAAACCTTGTCTGGTGGCAATATTTAAAACGCGAGTTAATTATTTCTCGCTTTAAATGTCACCAGAAAACAGTTTTCACCCACCTTTTAAGAAATAATGCTTCACTCTTCTTAGAACTATTTAAAGACCGATCAGACCATTTACATACTCTGAATCACTGCGCGAATATCCATGACAACCACGAATTATTGCATATCCGTACGAAATTATTTTCACTAAACACAAAAGAGTTCCGGCAAAAAATACATTTTTACTTAATTTAGTTAGATGAGGTGGGAGAAAAAGCATCTACCATCGGTAAACCTCGTTTCCGCAAAACACCCTACGCTCGGGTCGGAATGAACCTATTTTACACTCTCGGCCATGGAAGATACTTATATTCTAGATACCTACCTACACAAAGCAATGTATATGCTTCGGATTGAGAACTTTATGCACAAGAAGAAGACAAATTTCAAGATAAAAACAAATGCAAGATATCGCCAGTATTATACACTTGTTATACTAACTCATAATAATATTTCCTATTTCAAGAGTAAAGGAAAGTATACGCATATCATATACAGTTACATTAACGATCAATACATTGGGAGTGCTACAAATGGTATAATCAAAGGTAGGTCTCTTAACAAATAAATATTAAATGCAAACTTTGAGCAGCATTACGGGAGTATGTCAGTATTTCGAATCACCTTTAAGTTAATTGTTTTTACTATCATTCAGTTATGAGAAACATACTTTGTATAGAAAACAGCGTAATTACGCGACGGTTACTAAGTGCAGATTATCGGAGGTCATGGCAAATATTAACGTGTAAATGTTTAGCCACGCCTTCTCTAGACGCTCATTGGTCAGTCGGTTATCAACCCACGAGTTTGACTGACAGACCGTGTCATGTTAATTGCATTGAAAGATAAATGGCTTTGTTTGTTTTTTAAGATACATTTATTACACAAAAAACAGACACAATGAAGAAGTATTGTTTACATCTCAATGCAAACATTTATTAGTTCCATCTTGTTCCATCTTGCACTTAGAATTGTCCGAAATCAAAGAAAGCCAATGCCGTTTCGAAGACTGTATTCAACCTATCCTGCATTGATTCACTGACAGCTTATTTCAGTGAACTTTCCAAAGCACCTACAGCCGCTCCACCAACAAATAAGGCAGCCTTTGTCCCGAGAGCTAAACCCGCCACTCCTGCGCTCTGCGCAAGCGCAAAGAAACTTCCGGATACCACGGCTGGTCCCTATAATTTTGTAATGCAGGTTAAAATTCACAAAGGCCACAACAAATATATCATTTGTTCGTCGGATTTGCCGCACCTAAAATTCGAAAAACGAAAAAAAAATAAAAAAAACTTTTTTTTGCGCCCGCACTTACTATTTGGCCGCGCATATTATTTATTTTTTTTACTTCTGAATTTTCTCTATTTTCTGAAGTTTTTAACTTAAAATTTGAACCTGCAACGTCGACTTCGTCTTTTTTTGAAAGTATTTCCATGCTTTACATTCTCCGCGAGCAAACTTTCCTCGTGTCAGGACAAAATCAGGTCCGGGTAACCGCAAAACAGCCGATATTTGTTGACAGTCTTTTTTGTCGGGAATATTTTGCAGGACGCACCGTTGTTATCTATTTCCGGTTTTAATTTGCAGGATACTTTCAGTTTTCGTTAATGTAAAATACACACTTTTAATTGAAAATCAGTGTCATAGTCAATGGATTATAGTCTTCAGTAAACAACAACAGTTTCACAGCGTCGAAGGCAATAATTATTTATGTGTGTTTTAAGTAATTCATTGTTTTTTACTCAAAATTTAGTGTTAAATAATAACTAAATCAGATTTTGAGTGCAAAACTTATATTAAAATACACGGACACTCGACTTACAACAAATGAACATGTTTTCGTGAGTTATTTTTTAAATTCTAAAATGCATTTCTCAGTTTTATACTCGTAATTGATAAAAATAGAAGGACTTGTAAATGTTTCAGAAACAGTCTGTATTTATGCACCATTCAATTGTAACCATGCCCCCCCCCCTCCACCCCCTGGACCGGGGTTATACCTGAGATAGCCGGTGAAATGGGCCGTGTTTTCACCTTCCAGGTGGCCCCGCAGTGCCATTGGTTTTACCCGGGGTTGGCTGGACCAAAAGTCAAAGTCCCCACTATTCCCCGGACCATGGGGGTCGTGGTTACAATTGACTAGTGCATTACACATACATATAAAAATAACATCAGTAAAATCAGAAAATAAAACCTTTTATAAGTAAAATGACTGTTTTAATTTTCTCAATTCTTTGTTCTTATCCATTTGTTTTCTTTGATCGATTTGTAGTAAAGTGGCCTGTTATTAAAGTGGCCTGTTTCTTACGGGCATTAAAGCTATGGAGAGTGTCATGATTTTTTTTTTCAAGGCACAGACCTATAAACCATTGGTTCGTGGTAAAGGCGAGGTCTTGAAAGGGAAACATCTTTATTCAACCACCTGCTCTAATATAATGACCGGTGCCGCATTTGCAGATTTGTTTAATACTGCTTCAATTGTGTTGTCCCGCAATTTAATCGGCAGTGTCTTAAGTAATAGTAAAGCACTGGATCTTATTGCCATTTGTTATAAATTGAGACAGATTTTCATGTGATACAATCAAAACCGTTTCATTTATATTTAAACTTCATTTATATTTAAACTAAGAACCTATGTTTGCAATTAAAAAGCATTTCTTGACAAATTTAGTAAGAAATAAACTTTTTAATTTATATTTTATTTTTCGCCTTGCGCTCGCCTTTGAATTGCCTTAAATTTAAAAAAAAGTATTTTTTTTTCGCTCGCTCGCTCTTACTTTTTTTGGGCAAAATCCGTAGAACAAATGATCAATTTGTTGTGGCCAAAACTATTAATTGAAATAATTTGAATCAATTATCAGAGTTAGCTTATATTTGACCTACTGACCTCTTTTTGACCCGAAATAAGATTTTTTTTAACTTAATTGTATGGCTGTATCGAGATTTTTCCGTGGGGTGATGTTGCTTTATTCTTGTTTAGATCTCTGAGATCTCACAGAACAGGTGTGTTGTCCACACTGCTTGTCCCTTTAGTTTGTTTTGGAATACAGTTTTAACAAGACTAAGATTAATAAACACACACATTGAAAAAAACATAGCAAGGTACCAAATGTATGCAAATTTACAAACCTGAATACCAGCTGCGATAGACCCAGCAACGACGCCGGCTGACCCAAACCCGAGGGCGCCTAAAGCAACAGGGGCACCAACCATTGCTGCAACACCTGCGGTCACGCCAACTGCTGCACTCCAAAATTCTAAATGGCAATGATATTCAATGCAATAAGTTTTCATTTAGTGCTTAGGTTGCTTTAAAAGATTAAAGTTGCATCATAGTTCAAAATTACGTATGACATATCCCGTATTTTTTGAACGAGCTAATAATTGTTTTATGCATCAAATCTTTGGATAATGGTTGGTGCTTGTGATAAGATATGTTAACAGTCCATTCTCCTGTGTCCACGATGTGTACATGGAACCTATTTTTCAATAGATTTTTCACTTAAGCTGATTTCTCCCCATATTGACCTTAAATGAGTCAAATTTATCGGAACTACCAAATCAACAATGTATTGAGACTTTGAAGTGATTGCAGCTATTTTAAACTAGAACTCAGCGCGAATCGGATGTGTCGCCTGACGAATTATTTACTGTCGACAAGCTGTTAGATTGGCATTTTATTCATTTATAGACAATGATGTTGCCATTTAACTTTCAAGTGTAGGTGGCATTTGAACTGAAGGTAACAACGTTAAGCTGGACAAAAATTAACAACGAAAATTAACAAAGGGCAATTACTCTAAAAATATGGAGGCAAGAGTTACGGTTCTTGTGCACTGTGCTTGCCCTCAATGAGATCTATCTACCTATTAAGGTTCAGGTTGATACCTCTTATAGTTTATGATATATGCCCCTAACAAAATTTAAGCTTGCAAATTAACAAAGGGCAATAACTCTAGATATAAAGATGCAAGAGTTACGGTTCTTGTGACCTGCTCTTGCCCTCAATGAGATCTATCGAGCTATGAAGTTTCAAGTTGATACCTCTTATATTCTTCAAGATATGCCCCGCACAAAACTTTAAACATGAAAATTAACAAAGGGCAATTACTCTGAAAATATGGAAGCAAGAGTAACAGTTATTGTGCACTGCACTTGCCCTCAATGAGATCTATCTACATATGATCAAGTTCATACGACTTATAGTTTACGAGATATGCCCCGGACAAGTGAAAACGGGACGCGGGTGCCAACAAATGGCAATAACTCTTAAAATATCGAAGCAAGAGTAATGCTTGTTATGCACTGCATTTGCCCTCAATGAGATCTATCCAGCTATGATGTTTCAAGTTGATACCTCTTATTATCTATAAGATATGCCCCGGGTAAAACTTGAAGCATGCAAGTTAATTAAGGGCAATTACTCTACAACTAAGAAAGCAGGTGTTACTGTTATTGTGCACTGCACTTGCCCTCTATGAGATCTATCTACATATGAAGTTTCAAGTTGATAACTCTTATATTCTACAAGATATGCCCCGGACAAAACTTTAAGCATGAACATTAACAAAGGGCAATAACTCTGAAAATATGGAAGCAAGAGCTACAGTTCGTGTGCACTGCACTTGCTCTCAATGAGATATATCTACATATGAAATGTCAAGTTGATACCACTAATAGTTTACGAGATATGCCCTGGACAAGTGAAAACGGGGCGCGACCGCCGCCGCCGCCACCGCCGACAAAAGTAACCCCTATATGTCGCCTAGTCAGGCGACACAAAAATGCATTTTCATAACTAGGAAAAACATTTCTGTAAATGTTTGAATAACTTTCTTATTTGAATAGATATCATCAAGAATACATTGTTGATAAGGTTGTCTGGTGCATTTTGACACAAAGACAAAGTAATAATGTCGACAGACTTTTCCGATAAAAGGTGAATGCTATTTGATCCCAAATCTTATGTAATCTTCGTTTGTAAAGTTTGTGTAACTCCCTAAAACATTTCACCAAGAATCTTACTTTTACTCCTAAAAAGATTGTTCCTCAAAAATAAATAAAACATCAACTTTTGAAACGTTCTGATTTTTGACTTTCCCCACCCACTTTTGCAATGTGGCCGACTCTTAAACAAGGAGTCACATTATCGTATCCATACCTTATACGTTGTACTCGAATGAGTAATTACGTCAATGCTTTCGAAATAATGGGGCCAGACCCTAAAATCACAAAACTCTTTTTAATAAGTCATTTCTCAATCTCGATTACATCTTATCTTTTCCTCATATAACATGGTCGGTTTCAAAACTACTACTATCATAAAATATTTAAAATTTGTTTTATAAAATCTGTTTAATCACATCAATTAAGACATTATTTCAATCAACAAAAATAATCGATTTAATTCTTACCTGGCATTCTTGAAAATATTATCCGACGTGTTTGATGAAATTACAGTTATGCACGGTTTAACGTTACGGAGACTTCGTACCACTTTAATATCGTACCAGGAGACTTCGTACCATTCGGCTGGAGAGATCGTACCGTATATATATATTGTATAGTTATATAAGTATTTGATAATTTTTGTGTTTAGTAATGTATAGATAATTGAGAGAATATATATATATACGAAATATAGTATGCTGGTTCAAGTTCTGAACAATGTTTGTATTTTGGTAATTGTTTTAATGGTTCATTTAGCAAAAACAAAATAAACTTTAAATGTAAATCTCTTGTTTGAAATAAATTTAAAGAAAACATATAAAACCATCGTTTCCATTTTACCAGTTAATGTCGATCCACTCCTTTGTTCGAAGCGGGGAGAACGTCAAGCAGGTCCCCTCCTGTTTGTCCTCATGACACGGAGGACAAAACAGGACTACGTAGCTGTCTTACGTGCGGTGAAGGAACGGCTTGGTGATCCAATTGTTGAGTGGTTCATGCTAGATTTTGAAGCTGCCGCATGGCAAGCAGTCCGGGAAGTATTTCCCAACACCGGCTGCAGCTTCCATTGGTCTCAGCGGGTATACCGGAAGGTGTCACGTCTGGGACTGGCACCAGCCTATACTCAGAAAGGAGGAGTATATCACTTTGTCAGGAAGCTGCTGGCTCTTCCCTACCTACCCGCCGAGCATGTGAGGCCTGCCTTCCTTACACTAAGGGAGCAGGCTGTGGAGTCGGAGAGTGAGCGTATATTGGACCTGGTAGACTACATCGGAAGAACATGGGTAGAAGGCACGCTATGGCGCCCAGAAAATTGGTATGTCTACATGGAGACAGTTAGATCAAACAATGATGTGGAAGGATGGCACCGCCGCCTTAACACTAGAGCCGGAGGAGCGCAGCTCCCCTTCTACGTTCTTGTACCTCTCCTGTATGGAGAGGCCCAGTACGTGGACATCCAGGCACGGCTGGTCTCAGCCAACATCTTACAACGCCTGCACAGGAAGAAATACAGGTCAACTCACGAGAAACTACATCAAACCTGGGAGAAGTATGAAGAGGACAACATGACGACGAACCAACTCCTAAGGACAGCCAGCCACATCATCGGACTAGGACCCATAGCAACATCAGCGGAGAATTACAGCGAGGACGAATAACATGTGAATGAAACCATAAGTGACTGTGCTACTGAGTATCGTGTTTTAATGTGCTAAATCAATGTAGTGATATTCGTTGTTTAATGATTTAAAATCCATTAGTTTATGTTCTTATTTCTATTCGTTTTTTGTAATGTGCTGTATGTGATGTTTGTTTGTATTCATGATCATTTGCCGTTTTAACTTATTGTGTGCTTATGTAAATAAGATAATAAATCTTCCATCTACCTATGTATCTGTGTATCTAAGTTTTGTATTTGCATTTCATTATTGTATATGTAATGTGCTGTTTTAATGTTTGGTTTGTATGATTATCTTTGCTATAATTTGAAAAAATTCCATGAACTTGAATAAATCTACATAATCGTATAACACTTGTTATACCTGTTTTTCACACCATTTTTAACCTCAAGTATCCCAATTGTCTCCTTTCACGACCATGTTAGCACCTAATTAGCACCTACTAATCGCCTTAGAAAACCCTTATATAGTGCATTTGTGGTACGATGTCTCCAAGAGTGGTACGATATAGTAGTGGTACGATATTGAAGTGGTACGAAGTCTCCGACATCCTTCAGGCCATACTGAATAAATTATTTGATTAAATTAAGCAGCCGTTACGTAATAGAATTCACGAAGCGAAACGAAAGCCTGTACATTGTATAACATTGTTTATAACTGTTGACAAGAGTTGTTAGATTAGAACTGGTTTGCACATGTCGACAACTTTAAATGAAATATACATGTAAGGTGTGAAACGCACAATACTTTTGAATCGCTTTTGTTTCTAAAATGTAGGTGGATTTATTTTCACAAAATAGAGTGGTTTAAATATATACATGTGTATCGTTTGTATTGAATCGCTTTGCAGTAAGACTTTTTCAAAATGTAGGTTATATACCTGTGTTTCTTACGTATTAAATCGCTTTGCAGTAAGACTTCTTCAAAACGTGAGTCGATTCATTTTCAAAAAAGCGAGTGGTGCAAATGTATACAGATGTTTTGTACGTTTTGAATCGTGTTGCAGATAAACTATCTTCAAAATGTAGGTCGACACGTTTTCAGATTAAACAAAGTTTTGCGCTTTGTAAAACAAAAATCAATAAACGGTATTACTGAATCAATTTCTTGTTTTTACTTCCATGAGTAAAATTGAAATCATGGAAAAGAAAAAGACTATCAAGTTTGGTTTTCTTAATTGTTTCATTTACCTCTTTCATTTTTTATTACCAAAAATGAATCAAAGCACTGAAAGTGCTGAGGAACGGTGCCTCTGGTGTATGTGCAGAAAAAAATATACAGGGAGAGCTGCCTGGTTTTAAAATCGTGTCGTTGTTATCAATTATTGACAGTTTGGTTATTTCAAGAGCCAACTTTCGTCATGCATGACTATTTTTTATGAATGCATGTTAAGCAAGCGATCACTTCGTACGAAGTTGCATACGAAGATTTCTGCGACCGTATTATTAACGCTTTCGTACGTAATTACTCTTCAAAATGGGGAAGGATCGGACGAAAATGTAAACAAACCGTAGATTTGAGTATACTAAAAAAACATTCGCAAATAGTGATTTGACTTGCTTCGCTTTTCGAATAATCAAAATAGACATTTACTATTTATTTTAATAAATATAGAGGGTGGTAACGTTTTGTCGACTACGGTTGCTACGGCATGGTTTGACCCGTTTAAACAGCTGTTTCCTGTGTCACATTGCAATGTTTTCAGGTTATGACACATTTCGGTACCAACTATATTCATTTCTTATCGCTTGTATTGTGTATAATAATTGTTATGGAGTTAACATGTTAAACAATCACATCCCAAAAGGTAAATGTACAATTACGTTCGTTAATGCTTTGTTCTATTCGATTGAAAACCCCGGAAGTACAAATTTAAGAGTTTAGTTAGCGAATATTAATTGAACTGTTTCCTTAAGGTATGTAAGTTTACACACACAAACATGTTTTAATATACAATTATATATACTAACCAGTATACAAATGACATTTGTCATTACAAATAGGTAGACCTATTGTCAATTACAGTATCCTCTTTGTTTGTTATTGATATGATTTATTAAGTTTTTCATTGCAGGCAATCTTTTGAAAGAAAAGCTCAGTCATCTGAGCTGCAGTGTTGCAGCACTGAAAAGCATTGGGTATGACTGTATATCTCAGCGTATGATTAAACCAACTATTGCAAAAACTATGCAAACAGTAATCGGGGAGTTGGATTATTATTATATTTTTTAGTGTTATTAGACCCAGTCTTTCAAAAACAGATGCAATTGCTATAACATAGTATGAAATAAGAAAATACTTGCTTCTGCTTCTTGCAAACTACCGATTTTTTACCAATATATGTAATCTTAATACAAAATATCACTGTCAAGGCAGGCATTTCATTTGAATTTGAGAAATGGCTTTTACAAAACAAATTTGTACTGTAGTGTTTTTTTATCTCTTAAGATAAATGTGTACTTTTACAAGAAATATTATCAAGAATTGTATTTGAAAAAAATGTGAGACCATTTCTTTTTTTTATTTTACTAACAACTTTCACGTTTTATGGATAATAGTAAAGATTATGTATCTTCTATTTTACAGGTGCCCATCATAGAGTGTTTCTCTTTGCCTGCAATCAGGATACATCAACTGACCTTTGAACTGTGTTTTCCAACTTGGGATTCAAACACATGCCCTCTTGGGTAGGAGAAAGTCAGACAAACACCTGTGGCTATATCACTATACTTCTTCAAGTCTTGCTCTATGAGTGATCATGATGTGAAATAAAACAAAATGCAGTCATTTTTTTGTTATATTAAATAAGTTATGAACAAATAAAATATTTCAAACATTTTATTAATTTGTTATTTTGAAAAACAGTATGAATAAACATACATGTATACCAATAGACAAACAAATAATTGGCAAAGAATGGGCACAAAAATATAGTGAGAATATTGAAGTTGGAGCTTTATTGTTAATATTGATTTTAATGTGACAGAAAATGCTCCAATTTGCCAAAAAGCATTGAATATCAAATGACAATGCTTAGATTTACAAAATTCTGAGTATAGTATGAGTATAGATCTGTGAGTTGCTGTTTGGTATTTGTTCATAAAAGTCATGATATATAAATCAAAGTTTAAAAAAATATGTTGCAAACATAAAACAGTGGAGGATCTGATGTTATGTTGAAATGATATACTTGTATAAGCTATTTAAACTGTATATGAGCAGATTCTTATGGAAATATGAGCTTTAAGTATTACTTTATTCCAAAATGGTGACCTAGAAGGTTTAGTTCCTTGTATTGGTCAATGTTATATTGTTCACTTAACAGCTTGAGGTAAATGCAAGATATAATACAGTCAAGTTCAGAAACTACTCAACAGTTATGATAATAAACCCTTACTCTCAATATGGTGTACATTTGTGGGAAATTATATCAAATCCTTCAAAAGGTTAAAAAGACATGGAGCAGACACAATTTGTTACAGACAGACAGACAGACAAATGGAGCTAAAAGAATTAGTCTATTTCAGGAGGAGACATACTTAGCCAAATGGTTCTTGAGAAAAAGTCATTAAAAATAATTTATAACAAGTACAATAAACAGGCAGTCATAAAAGTTAACATGAACACTAACTTAGGCTTAGATGAGCTGGATGAAAAATGTCTTAAACAAAATAATTGAGAAGTTGCCCAAAATGTTACAGCTACATGTAAGAAATGAGCCAAGTATCAACAAGAGATGTTTGTCAAACATTATGCCCCCACCTGAGCGCCATGTTGTCAGGATTATATGAACAATTGAATGAAATAAGCATGGACCGAAATGACAGCTGATTAGTCACTGACATTGGATGCCGTTGAGGCAGTTTTAAGATTATGACCATTCAAAGTGTGAGGATAGGGTGTGTTATGACCATGACCTTTGACCTCAAAATCCATACGAATCATCAGCTGGTCTACAAAAATCTAAATGCCAAGTTTGAGGGACATGGGTTCAAGCATTGACATGTTATCACACAGACAAGCTTTTTTCAATCAATGTCACTGTGAACTTGACGTTTGACCCGATGACCCCTAAAATGAAAGGGACTCATCTACAGGCCAGACACAACTTCAAGTCAGGTTTGAGGGCCATGGGTACAGGCATTGTCAATTTATCACTCGAAACATTTTCACATTCAAGGTCACTGTGAACTTGACCTTTGACCCAATGACTCCTAAAATCAATAAGCGTCATCTCCTTGTCAGGACCAACATCCATGTCAAGTTTGATGATCATAGGTTCAGGCATTGTTGAGATATCCCTGAGAGAGGATTTGTTATCTTTTTTGCATTAAAGGTTATTGTGACCTTGACCTTGGCTTGATGACCCTCAAAGTCAAGAGGGGTCATCTACTGGTCAGGCCCAACCTTTATGTCAAGTTTGATGACCATTCAGACTGAATGGCATGATTGGTCCAGGAATTGTCGAGTTTGCTTTCAAGATCACTTTGACCTTGACCCCTAAAATCAATAGAGGTCAACTACTGGTAAGGCCCAACCTCCGAGCCAAGTTTGAGGGCCATGGGGACAGGCATTGTTGATTTATCACTTGGACAACCTTTTACCATTCAAGGTCACTGTGACCTTGATCTTTGGCTCGATGATCCCCAAAACCAATAGGGGTCATCTACTGGTGAGGCCCAACTTCCATATCAAGTTTGATGACGAAAGGTCTAGGCATTGTTGAGTTATCACTCAGACAAGCTTTAAAATTAATATACCATTCAAGGTCACTGTGACCTTGACCTTTGACCCGATGAGCCCTAAAATCATCTACTGGTCAGGCCCATCCTTCATGTCAAGTTTGATGACCATACGTCCAGGAATTGTTGAGTTATCACTCGGACAAGCTTTGGTCTACAGACGGTAGACGGTACCGACCGACCGACATGTGCAAAGCAATATACCCTCGTAAAAGCCGTCGTAAGACAGCGCGCTCGACTACGCCGCTTTGACTTAGAATACAATAACGATGTAATAATACCAAGTTTGGTCTCTTTATGTCAAACCTAACTAAAATTATTTGATACATAAGGTGACTTTGATGCTGCCCTCCCACCAGCCCTTCCCAAACAATGACGCAAGTCATTCAAATAACTTGATTTCCCATTATGAAAATGTGATTAAGAATATACAAATATGCCTTTCAAAGGAAATTTAAAATAAAAATCAAGGGCCATAACTTGTATTTAGGCTTAAAACGGAGTTATGTTTCTTGTTGTAAGATGGTCGTAAATAATTTTGAATTTTATTAAGTGCATTTAATGAACGGTATAGACGTTTTTTTTTATTAAAATCCCAACTTGCCCTTAACTTTTACTTGCTTAAAACTTTAACCTAAGTCAATCAGGGGCCATAACTTGTATTAAGGCTATGGAGTTATGTAACCTCATTGGGTGATGGTCCTGAACAATTGTGTGAAGTATTAAGTCAATTGAATGAAGGGTATAGAAGTTATTAAACAATATCCCAACCTGCCCTAAAACTTTAACCTAAGTTCCATAGTCAATCAGGGGCCATAATTTGTATAAAAGATAATATGGAGTTATCTAACCTCATTATGTGATGGCTCTGAACATCTGTGTGAAGTATTAAGTCAATTGAATGAATGGTATTGGAGTTTTAAGTGAAAATCCCAACTTGCCCTAAAACTTTAACCTGCCCTAAAACTTTAACCTAAGTCAATCAAGGGACATAACTTGTATTTAGGATAATATGGAGTTATGTAACCTCATTGTGGGATGGTCCTGAACAACTGTGTGAAGTATTAAGTCAATTGAACAAAGGATATAGAAGTTATTAATAAATATTCCAACTTGCCCTAAAACTTTAACCCAAGTTCCATAGTCAATCAGGGGCCATAATCTGTGTAAAGAATAATATGGAGTTATCTAACCTCATCATGTGATGGCCCTGAACAACTGTGTGAAGTATTAAGTCAATTGAATGTAGGGTATTGGACTTATAAATGAAAATCCCAACTTGCCCTAAAACTTTAACCGGACGCCGACGCTGGGGCGAGTAGTATAGCCCACCTATTCTTCGAATAGTCAAGCTAAAAATGTCTTATTATGCACAGCAGTAATTACATTGACAGAGACATTTTTCCTTTGAAGTATTTATAAATTGAGTCAGTAGCTGAGTCCTTGGATGACATAACAGTGTAGTGTGTTGGTTATAATATTTGTTTCCTTTTTAAAAGATATGCCAGCATGTATAAAGATGGTCTCTTCTTCCTGTATAGAGTCAACATCAAAGTCCACAGTAAATAGATTCATGTGAGTTGCACGAAGACAGAATTTTCAAGTTTAAACAATTTACAATGTTGAATTGATGTAAATAGTTGCTCAGATCACAGCAAGGGTAAACTGAATCAGAATGAATCCATTGAAGGTGTTGAAGCAGTTTCTGTTTGAAGGCTGTTCAACTCAAGCACAATCCTTTGATATGAGATGGTGGCATAAACTGTTTTGTGAATTCTGTCCTTGAAGTCTTTGGTAGTCTCAAGTATCACCTTGAAAAACAGCTAAGATGAATTTTGTAGAGATTGGAAAGTCTATTGCTCTTTCGGTAACTTTCATTCTAGGTTCTGAAGTATTTGTGACATGGCGCTGAGTCTCTGAAACGAAAAACAAAAATTATTTAAAAGCAAAAAAAAAATGATAAAAAAAAATGAGTACATATACAAAATATTTTAAATTTACACCTTTTAACAGTCACAGAATATTTCACAGAGCCACTTGTAAAATATGTATAATAAAACATCAGTTGTTTTCTTAGTTAGATAAAGGGCACAACTCAAAATCACTTAAAGCCGGATTTATAGACCTAATAATTAGGACCTATACATCATATACAAATATAATACAATAACATTAATGTATTGTTTCTGACATGACAGACGGCTATAATGATACCTTGAATTTGGTTCTTTGACAACAGACTTATCTGCTAGAAATCATTAAAAACCCTTTTTATTTCATTTGTTTTCTTTAAGGCTGCACTCTTACAGATTAACAGTTTTAATAATATTTTATCTTTTGTCCAGGAATGAGCAAATTTTGTGTAAACATCTGAAAACCAGCGATACAAGAATGCTGACAAAAGATTTTATCGCAGTTTTTCATATTTCTGTCGCAAATTAATGTTTTTGAAAAATGCTTAAAACATTCATTTTTGAAAATAAATATGAAAACTTGCAATGTGATTTTTTCAGCAGTCTTATATCACTTGTTGCTATGCATTTTCACATGCAATGTTACATATATACAGAATCCAGGGATGTGGATCATTCCATATATATGCTGCACATCTTTAATATTATAATTAAATAGAATGTGCATCAAACCATATGCATGATAAGCTTAAAAGTTTGTATTAAATTGAGATTTGGTAAAAAAAAATGCTACAAACTGACTGTAAATACATACATAATGCACGATTTCCACTTGATTCGCTCTTGCGGTGTATTTACTTTTATCTTGTTTATAAATAACACAAGTAAACTGGAAATACGGAAATTTAGTTACCCATACAGAAACCTGCAGTTCTTTCTACCAATCCGTCCCGCCTAGTTACCAGCATCTTGGATCCATGTCAAGATCTGAAATAAACAAGAGATGTTTGTCAAACATTATGCCCCCTGAGCGCCAAGTTGCCAGAAATATTTGGATAATTGAATGAAATATGCATGGACTGAAATGACAGCTGATTTGTCATTGGATGCATATGAGGCAGGTCATCTACTGGTCATACCTAATCTTCATGTCAAGTTTGATGACCATAGGTCCGGGAATTGTTGAGTTATCACTCGGACAAGCTTTGGTCTTCCAACAGACCGACCGACATGTGCAAAGCAATTATATAACCCCTCTGCTTCGAAGGGGGGCATAATTAAACTAGATGTTCACTGAAAACTGATACTTCAACTCATGCATTTAGTGACATATAAATTTCTACTGTCTACTATATAAGAAAATAAAATATGGACAATCAGAAAACCTTTTTTCAGCTTACAGTCACACTGACCTTGACCTTTGACCCACTGACCTCAAAATCAATAGGGTTCATCTGCTGGTCATGACCAATAAGCCTACCTAGTATGAGGTCCCTGGGTCAAAGCGTTCTCAAGTTATTGATCGGAAACCGTTTTTTCATGTTAAGGTCACACTGACCTTGACCTTTGACCTCAAAATCAATAGGGTTCATCTGCTGGTCATGACCAATACACCTACCAAGTATGAGGTTCCTGGGTCAAAGCGTTCTCAAGTTATTGATCGGAAACCGTTTTTCATGTAAAGGTCACACTGACCTTGACCTTTGACCCACTGACCTCAAAATCAATAGGGTTCATCTGCTGGTCATGACCAATAAGCCTACTTAGTATGAGGTCCCTGGGTCAAAGCGTTCTCAAGTTATTGATCGGAAACCGTTTTTCATGTTAAGGTCACACTGACCTTGACCTTTGACCCACTGACCTCAAAATCAATAGGGTTCATCTGCTGGTCATGACCAATACACCTACCAAGTATGAGGTTCCTGGGTCAAAGCGTTCTCAAGTTATTGATCGGAAACCGTTTTTCATGTAAAGGTCACACTGACCTTGACCTTTGACCCACTGACCTCAAAATCAATAGGGTTCATCTGCTGGTGATGACCAATACACATACCAAGTATGAGGTCCCTCGGTCAAAGCGTTCTCAAGTTATTCATCGGAAACCATTTGGTATTCCGACCGACCGACCGACAGACAGACAGACAGACCGACCGACCGACCGACATGTGCAAAACAATATACCCCACTTTTTTCAAAAGGGGGCATAAAAATGAATAATCTATTTATTTATAAACAGGCTGTTTTCTTTCTGAAGCTTAAAATATGGTTGACATTTTTCTTTAAATGTTTCTGTTTTAATAAAGCCATTGCTTGAGCTCAAGTAGTCATCAGTCATGGGTTCAAGATCTGAACCTGTCCCACTTTTGCTCCCAGGTTTACTGTACTAATATTATACCGTTCATGAGTGTGTCCCAGGACTAACCCACAAAGGTCAGATTATTTGCAAATTAAGTTATCAGGAACAGTTTGTCGAGCTGGTTGAACAATTCAAATGCAAGCTTTAAGTTATTTTAAGTTCTAAGGGCCTGTGAGCCAAGTTGATAGAGCACAAACTTGCAAACAGGGAGTCCCCAGTCCAAGTCCCATTACTAGCTGCAATGTTTTCAGAACCGCAAGACAATTGAAAAAAATGTAGTTTGGGACAAACAAGTCTCCCAACTGTGACCAATAGAGCTTATGCTTACCTTCTGGCTGATCTGGATATTTAAAAAAAAAATACTTTTTGACCCATCCCACCCCCCGCATCCCCACCCCCAGACAACTTTTAAATTTATTTAAGCTTCAATGTTGATTTAGAATTTCTGAACACTATTAGAGACATGATAATCTTGTAAATATAAGTCAAAGCAAGTTATTGAACAATGATAAAAACTTTGACAGATGAAATGACAGATCAGTGTAAACACTGTCATAAAATCAGTCTGTTTTTAGCTTGTTTGTTTTACTTAAAACACCGTAAAATTCAAATACCATGAGTCTAATGGTTGGATAGTGTTTCAGTCTATATTCCAGTGTTCTTATCACAACAAAACTCTTGAAATGCATCGAAATAAGAGCATTTTGTTTTTCAAAACATTTTGACAGTTGGCACGAGGTTGCGTCCCCTGAAAATTTAGTCAAAACGGCGTCTTAACGATTTGTTTATTTACTCACCGGGTTGCAGATTCCACAGAGTCGTCTTCTGTCTTGAAATTGGCAATTGGTTTTGTTAAAATGCGCCATAATAAATGAAAGATCGCCAATATAGAATATTTCTGTTGTTGTAGCGGCCATTTTTAAGTCTACGAAGTTCGTACGCCACCCTAAGAGCTTACGTAGAAATTTTCGTAGATCTACGAAGAAACAGCCTGAGATACATCGTACAAAGTTCGTAAGCAAAACAGACTTCGTACGAAGTTTAATAAAACTGGCCCTTATTCTAGTAAAGCTTGGAGTCCGGATTTATTCTAGCAAGTAATTTGGTTGGTGCCAAAAAAAGGAAAAAGTCCAATGTCATTAAATGTAACGGTCAGCTCGCGCAGGAAAAAAATCGAGATAAAATAAATCATGCATTCTTAAGTAATGTATTTTAAACATATCCTTTGTGCTTTAGAATTATTTTATTGCATAATTATTAATGTTCTTGTAAGCTATTGAATATTACTGGTGTTTTAAGCATTGAAAAACCGCACTCTTTCTTCGACCGAGACAGGCGGTAAATCGGTTTGTAACTTTTCAGCCGATTGCCCCTGCTATGAACGCTGCCCTGAGCGGGCACCCTCCAAAAACGAAAACCTTAAATACAGTATAGCTTGTTTTTCTTTTCGTTTTAATAACAAAAAACGAAAAACGGTATAAACAAGATATCTTTGTCAAACAGCATGTCCCCCCACCAAGTGGCAGGTTGTCAGGATTATTTGAACAATTGAATGAAATATGCATCGACCGAAATGACAGATGATTTGTCATTAACATTGGATGCCTTTAAGGCAGTTTTAAAATAATGACCATTCAAAGTGTGAGAATAGCAGGTACAGTTTTTAATCATGTTCAAATGATAACTGATATTTGCAGATAAAAATGTATCCTCTCAGCAGCAGGGAGTAAGTAAATATGACGAAAGTTTAATGATAGTTATGAGAATGACCGCATGACCTCAAAATCCAGGGGGTCATCAACTGGTCACCCAAAACCTATATGTCAAGTTTGAAGGCCATGGGTGCAAGCATTGTCAAGTCATCACACAGACAAGCTTTTTGAATTCAAGATCACTGTGACCTTCACCTTTTGGCCGATGACCCCGTAAAATCAAAAAGGGTCATCTTCAGGTCAGGCCCAACCCCCAAGACAAGTTTCAGGGCCATGGGTGCAGGCATTGTCGAGTATCACTCGGACAACCTTTAATTATTCAAGGACACTGTTATCTTGACCTTTGGCCCTATGAGCCCCAAAATCAATAAGGGTCATCCTTGGCTCAGGCCCAACCTTCATGTATAGTTTGATGACCATAGGTTCAGGAATTGTCTAGTTTGCCTTAAAGGACACCGTCATTTTGACCTTTGACCTGTTGACCCAAAAAATCAATAGGGGTCATCTACTGGTCAGGCCTAACCTTCAAGTCATGTTTGAGAGCCATGGGCACAGGCATTGTCGAGTTATCACTCATTTTAATCATTTAAGGTCACTGTGATCTTGACCTTTGGCCCGATGACCCCCAAAATTAATAGGGACATCTACTGTTCAGGCCCAATCTCCAAGTCAAATTTGAGGGCCATATGTGCAGGCATTGTCGAGTCATCATAGGACAAACTTTTATTATTCAAGGTGACTGTCACCTTCACCTTTGGCCCGATGACCAATAAAATTGATAAGGGTCATTTACTTGTTATGCCAAACTTCCAAGTCAAGTTTTAGGGACATGAGTGCAGGCATTGTTGAGTTATCACTCAGACAACCTTATATCATTCAAGGTCACTGTGACCTTGACCTTTGACCCGGTGACACATAAAACCAATATGGTTAATCTACTGGTCAGGCCCAACCATCATGTGAAGTTTGATGACCATAGGTCGAGGCAATGTTGAGTTTTCACTCGGACAAGCTTTAAAACCCTTTTACCATTAAAGGTCACTGTGACCATGACTTTTAACCCGATGACCCCTTTAATCCATAGGGGTCATCGTCTTGTCAAGCCCGACCTTCTTGTCAAGTTTGATGATCATACGTCCTGTCGCGTAACGTAGTTACGTATAAACACTTTAAAGTGTCACGTAACATAAAAGTAACGTATGAAACACTTTAAAGTAATAACAAAAATCAATAGTAGAATTCAAAGTTTATTTGTAACAAAAAGCAAATACTTCATCATAATTATTAAATGTAGATGTATTTAGCTGGTGACAGTCGTGATAGCCGCTGGCTATTAGTCCAATTAGCTGGACAGTTCATGACTGTAGAATACGTTCTTTTTGTATATAACAAGAAATTAAATATGCACAACTGTCACTAGCTAGACAAAAAAGTGGTATATATAGACGCATGATTATAATGTTAGAGGTGGGTTAGGCAAGGCAAGGAACGAGGCCTTGGGTCCTTAATGGACGGCAGTTAGGATGCGAGATTACCTTAAATGTCATGCTGTATTATATACTGATTATTATACTTAGAAAGAACGTGGAACAATAAAGACTTAAAACACGTGAACAGTTGTTGGTTGGTTACTGAACGAACTATCACGAAAGTTAAGTGAACGGTGGCATTACGCGACAGTCCAGGAATTGTTGAGTTATCACTCGGACAATCTTTGGTCTACCGACCGACTGACCGACCGACCAACCGACCAACCGACCGACATCTGTAAAGCAATATACCCTCTTCTTTGAAGGGGGACATAATATTTTTTTAACAGGAAAACGACAATCAATTTTGGTTTTCTATCCAAACTTTCAATTGTAAAAAACTAAAAACGAAAAGACGGTATATACACGGACCCGTATCTATGTATGAGTGGAAATAAACTTATTTCATTTCAAAGAAGCTTTATTACTGTATAGTGTTGAACAAATGTTGGTTATATTGAGGTTCAAATGTATAATAGAAATCAGACAGCTGCAATGATATACAACAAATAATAGCTTGAAAGCTAATGAATAAACATAATTGGATTGTAACAAAAGTTGATACTTATGTGCACTTTCTTAACATAATCAAGTGAATAGGATTAAATAAGAACATTTCTGTTCAAGGTTGCCTTAACATTTGATATACCATTTAATTCAATAAGTAGAACTTTTCTTCTATATTGAAAGGGTTTAAACATTTACCAATTTCTTATTATTTCTTCAAGGTGGTCTAAACAATTGAAAAATAACTATAAGCTCAGTGTATTTAATGGATACAAATGTAACACTGTTGACAAATGTGTTTATAAATCGTTCTTCTTGCTGGCCACCGACCCGGCCGCCGCCCCTCCCATAAACAATGCGGCCTTAGCCCCGACTCCCAGACCAGCCGCACCTGCACTCTGCGCAAGCGCAAATGCACTCCCGGAAACAACTGCTGATCCCTTTAAAAGAAACATGTTATAATGAAATAGTATGTAACGCTGACCAAGTTTAAACAATATATATTTTACAACGATTGTAAAGAGAGTTATTAAAACTTATACTTAGTCAATCTCGTTGGCACGATGTTGCCCGAGAGTGTGGTCTTATGTTGCAGGGGAACATGAGTACCGGGGAGATACTCCACTTGTACAGCTTGGTGACAACTA
The DNA here is from genome assembly GCF_026914265.1 of Mya arenaria. NCBI lineage: Eukaryota > Metazoa > Mollusca > Bivalvia > Myida > Myidae > Mya > Mya arenaria. Next base: position 68,815,869 of record NC_069131.1, on the reverse strand, counting down.
ACCAAACTCACATGCGCCCAAGCCAGGGATAGAGTCCGGGTCGCCGGTGCGCGAATCACTTCGCTAATCGGACACTCAATGAGTTTATGCTTGAAGGTTTAGATATTTGATATAACGAGTAGACCACACTTCCTTTTATCGTCGCATACCCACGATACCTAATTATACTTCATCATTTACGAGTGTAGTGTAAATAGTATGCAGATCCTTGATGCGGACCAGTTAGTTCCTTTTGTTAATACACTGTATACCGGATGGCGACGATATATTACTTCTTCAAGTTATTTATAGAGTCTGTATAAAGTATTCTGTCGATTCTTTAGCATCTGGTGTTAATAGGATGTGTGTAGTGGATGCCAACATTGTTTCAATCCTAATGTTGATGCCGACGATGAAATAGTTCCTGGTATTCATATCAATCCTATGGACACCGACAACGTATTAATTCCTAGTGTTAATGGCATATGTACCGTGGTTGACATTGATGAAATACTTCCTTGTTTAAACAGCATGTGCACTTTTAGTGTATATGTTAAGTATTACGTGGGTGTCAATGTCTGCCTGGTCTCAATAGGATGTGTTCAGTGTGTACCGACAATGAATTAAAAAGAATGTTGACCGTTTGCTAACGATGAGTTTTATTCAAATATGAGTGTAGTGCCGACGATTCTTTATATCCATATTTAACTAAGGGTATCGACGATGAGTTTAACGTTGATAATAACGATGAGTTAGTTCCTTGAATCAATAGCTTGTGTTCCTTTGATGCCGATGATAAGATAGTTTAGTAGTGTTGTTATGATATGGACCGTGGGAGCTGAAGATGAGCTAGAAGCAAGTGTTATTGCTATGTGTAACGTGGTTTCCAACGTTGAACTGTTCCCCATGTTAAGTGGGTTGTGTGCTGCGGGTTCCGATTATAAGCTCCCTGTGTTGTTATTTGAGATGCAATTGGAATGTTATTTGATGAATGACATCAAATAGTATGGTGACTGCATTTATAGATCTTATATTAATTATTATAAAACACAAGGTTTCCGCATTTACCTGAACGGCAGCCGCCAACGATCCGGCCGCAACACCAGCGGCTCCAAATCCAGCTGCCCCTAGCACAACGGGTGCCACAACAACGGCACCTATCCCAGCAACGCCGCCAATGACAAGATTCGTCAGGCTGAACCAAGAGTCATCTACAAAGAATTAAATTGTATTAATCTGAGCTAGATTTTAAATTATGTGAAAGAATGTGTTCATTACGTCAAGAAATACATCAGAAATGCAGTTGCATGCACACATATTTGAACCGTATGTTTTATTGAACATTAATTTCGTCTAGACCTTGATTAAATTCCATATTAATTATTTCAATTTTCAAGTGAATATAGTAAATTATACTTCAACAAGAATTCGAACAATTGCCACATTCATTTAGATCAAATCGTGTATATAGATAAAAGGCGGTGCATCGATCGGTGCTTAAACTGTAGAACTCACCATTAGCATTAGAACTGAATTTCAAAATTTCTAAACGAGAAATACATACCGTCGGAGCATCGAGCATAACAGGAAGGCACACAACCTGTTAATAAAAGTCCAGCAAAGAATAAAACCCTCGGATCCATGATGGCACGACACAGCTTTTAGTCTGAAAGAAAAACATTGTAATTACAAGTTGAAACTGATTAGAAATCAAGTCTGCACATGTAAGAATCGCGCTCTCTGTGACGATATTTCTACATCAATGAATTAACACGCCGAACTTTTTCAATTTATAAATGTATGCTTGTAACAGTCACTATACATTAGCATAATATTATGTAAGTTAAATAAATAAATAGTTTATCCACCATTGAACACATAAATATACCTTAACAATATTGATATTATGTTGTTTAACTAAAATTCCCCTTTTCCTTCAATCTGATTAAAATCCTGATCTTCTGTACACGAAGATCTGACCGTCACCAGTTTCAAACCGGTTTCATTACATTTCGGATTTCCAATATCGCTAAAAATAGATCAGCCAATGAAATCGCCTGTTACGGAATGAATGTAGGCGCGATCATCAAAATGGCGATACCCATGGCTATCCGGAAAGTTGTTGGTGAAATGGAATTTATAACGGCCTTAAAACACAATCAAATGGAAATTCTAATGGAAATACTGAACGGAAATGATTGTTTTGCAATACTGCCAACTGGGTATGGTAAATCATTGCCGTACCAAATGTTCTTACCAGTAAAAAGAGCTCTTAATCCTGAAAATCATGACACGGTGTTGGTATGCTGTCCCCTCATCTCCCTTATGGAAGACCAAGTCAGACGAGTGCAGCAGTTTGGAGTAACAGCTGCCTTGAGAGGTTTGTTTAAAGTCAACATTCTGTCCTTTTTCTTACTTTGTAGCATAGATTTATATTACTGATCAACTGAGTTATTCAGGTTATTGCTGTTTATTTCGGGTGTCGGAGGTTTCGTCACACTACCAGTTCGTCACACTGATTTTATATAGTAAATTCAAAGAGGTTTCGTCACACTTAATTTATATGGGAGATAATAGATATTACCAATGTGTGAACAAACAATGGATAATAAATGTGCCACTGATTAGTTGTTTGCATTCATCAGTAATCAAATTAAACTCAATATTAATAATTAATATCATAATTTTTAAATGGCCAGCTGACTTATTTAATTAATCACAATCATGAAATTTCAAAGATTTTATTACCTTATAAAATATGTGTGAAATACAATATCATTAATTTGGACTATCTCTTTTTCAATAACTATGTAAAAAGTGTGACGAAACCTCTTTTGTATTACTATATAAATTCAGTGTGACGAACTGGTAGTGTGACAAAACCTCCGTAATTCTTTATTTCCATAATGGACCAATTAATTGGTCAGACATCTGTGGACTAGCTATAAAATTAAAAAAAAAACATTAGAAACCAATATGTCAAATTTAAACTCGGGTGCAAGAATTTTAGTTTACTGAATTATTGAAATAAATTGTGCTTTTCAGGCACAGACCAAGACGCCAATGAGGCAATTGACGATGGGACGATCAGTGTGATATTTGCTTCACCAGAGGCACTTGCAGAAGAGTGGGTCAGGCAAATTAAAGATGTATCATTGATAGTTGTTGACGAGTGTCACACAATTTCAATGTGGTAGGTTTTGTAAAATATAATTACAATTTACAAAACAACAAGAAAGAACCTAGACTAAATGTAAACCATGTTCCTGTGTATCTGGTTATGTGAATATAATAGTGATATTTTGTCATGCACTTTATAAGCATGTGTAACATTTACAATGGTTGTGCTTTGTACATGGTATGGTATGCAAACACTTGGGAGTCTGATACAACCGATACAAATTATTTTCAGTCATTTATAACTTTTAAAGAATTCCAAGTTTTATCAGACTGACTGAATATTTACAAGACGGCATTCTTACAAAATGACTGTAATTTACAAATAACTATAAATATGTATTTTTTATTAAACAAACTTTTTTATTTATTTAGGGGTGGTCTAGATGTTGACGAGGAGAAGGCCTTTCGGAAGTATTTCCGCTATATTGGAACATTACGCTCAATATTTCCAGACGCAACAGTGTTAGCCCTGAGTGCTACTTGTACTTTGAAAATGAAAACGCAGATAATGAGCAATTTGAATCTTAGTGGAAAGGCCCGAGTTATTGAAACCTCTCCAAACAGAGCCAATATCAAATATGTTGTAAAAAGAACACCAATTGCCATTGAGGAAACCTTTTTTTGGTTAATAGATAAATTGTGTGAATTGAAAAAAGACTTCCCAAGGATTTTGATATACTGTAATTCCATCAAAGATGTATGCCAACTTTTTAACTATGTTGTTACTGAAACAAATTTAATGGATCAAAATGTGGTTGAAATGTACCATTCTGAAACGCCGCAAGAAAAAAAAGAACACATTGTGCAAAATTTAGGGCTTGACTCCCAAATGAAAGTAGTTATTGCAACAACAGCTTTAGGCTTGGGTGTTGATGTCAAGAACTGCCATGGGGTGATTTTATTTGGACCACCAAAAGATGTTGTTGATCTGTTACAGGAAAGTGGACGATGTGGTCGTAATGATGAGCCCTCAGTCTGTGTTATTTTTTGTAATCGGTATCAATTAAATCATATTTCAAAAGAAGTGAAGGAAGTAATAGGTTCTGTGGAATGTAGGAGGAGGTGTTTGTTGAAAAACTTTACCAGTGAAGAGGTTGTCTCAGACCCAGCACATATGTGCTGTGATCTCTGCGTTTCTCACTGCAACTGTGGTTCCTGTACACCCCATCCCATAGAAGTTTTAGTAGGTACTTTTTCCGCTAAAGCAGAAGATGCATTGGTCAGTAGTGACAGTGATACTATTTCCTACGAATATGAATCTGATGTCAGTTTCGATGGTGGCTTTGAATGAAAATTATAAAAGACAACAAAAACATATCTTAGAATTTAAATTATAAGATTTAATTTCAAAAATGATGTAGTATCTAATAAAATACAATCATGTACTAATATTTTGCCTCACCACATATTAAAAAACAATTGTTATAGTCAATGGCTATAATTCACTATATACCTTATGCAAGAAGAAAAATGAACAGTATAATGAATATAGCATTTTAATGAAGAATAAAGTTAAAATTAAATTATAAAATGTTGTAGATTTTATCTTGTTTAGCTTTTTATGTGAAGCACAATTAAACTTCACACAAATGTTTCATGCGCAAGAAGCAGCTCCTTTGCTCATAGGTCAAGGTCACTCTTCTGAGGTTAAAGGTCAAATTTAACCACATCCTGAGTTTTTATAGAGTTTATAATTGAATGCAGCAGAAACTAACATCTTCAGTCTGATTGTGCCTCACCACATTATGCATATTTTATATTGACCTAAAAACGTTTAATTTTAACAGGTATATATTTGATTGAATATATTTACTACAAACAGGCGTATTTTGTTGCTATTGCACCCTTGTTTACATGTACAGTTGTACTTCAAAACACAAAACGAAAAGACATTGGAAAGATTACATGTTCTTATTCCGCAAACGTCTGAATGGCAATTCTGGCTTGTGTCTGGCAATCATTACTGGCAAACCAACAAAACAGTCACTGAAAGGATTGCTGCTTTTTTGCACAATTTTACGGCAATGAAGTGTGCGGCCAGGACGAACTTCTAAACCATTAATAGACAGCAAATCTATCAAAACCTTTTTGACATCCTCCTTGTATGAAGGAAGTTTGTGAAACCCTTTTCTTTTTTTTACTTCACACATAGCATCAAAATGTTTAACTGCATGAACAAGATGGGGAAATTCTTTTGAATGTTGCACAATACTGTCTTTTGTTTGAAAGCCATGTGTTGCATTTTTGGTGTCTCTGTTTAAAATTTCAACAAATTCATCCAAAGACAAATTATTGTTCTTCCCACCTGAAATATTGATAAATCTGTTTGCAATTAAGCGCTTTGATTGGTGAGCCGGTAATGTGCCAGACACAAGTGCTGTAAGATGTACACTTCCTATCAAATATTTAACTTTGTTGGTCCTGTTGTATATAGGCGTTTCAAATTTGGCACTCCTTATTACTCTGTAGCCATCACCCATATCAACAGCACTGTTTAAGTTTTGGTGAAGAGCTGTTAGACGGAAAACTGAAACAAGATAGTCATTCAGTTCATCTGTTTGCCTAAGCAATGAGTTTGTTGTTTGGACCTTGGCAGACATGTTAACTTGATGTTTAGTTTTTTCATGCATTTTCAAAGATGTTACATATTTATACCTTGAATTACAGAAGTGGCACTTGAAATTGTCATTTTCAATAGAATTAACCCAGTAATTTTCCTCGTGATCAGGATCTGCGAGCACATTCTGCAATTCTGCAAATAAATCATGAGGAAAAATCTCTTTTACAATTTCACCACACTTGTCATTTAGCCATTGTAACTGTTGATCTGCTTCCCAATCTTTTATGCCTTTTGGTACTGGAATAGTTGAATCACAGCTATCCAATTCAAATTTCTTAAGGAACAGCACACAGCAAATGGCATCAAACAATGTGTAATATAGCTGCTTATTTGCCCGGTAAGAGTTTTTTACTTCGCCCTTGACATTTCGCGCATTCAGTAAGTTTCTGTAATAATGTACAGTTCCCCTATCTCTGGAAGACTGTGTATTGTATGACAGCCTGTGGATTGCCTATAAAACAATGCAAAAGGATGAGTTAACCTCACAATAATCAACTGCAGTTATATTTAAAATGTTTCAGGATATATATATTACACTTGACCTGTACCATAGAGGACAGTAATACATATTCAAATTACATTATATCAGTCTATCCATATTATTGTATTAAGATATCTGTCTGACCAGCTGAGATTGGTTGAAAGTGTATGATATATGTTTTACCAACTAAAAAGAAAAGTAGACAAATGTTTCGTGACTATACCTCCAGAAAATTCATTAAGCGATGAAAATCCTCTATCTTTGAAATGAAGCCTTCTAACCTCTCTAAGCCACTGTCAGCATTTCTCATTGCTTGCTGAGCAACCTGAATTTTTTCATCAGTCAGTCTGTCTCCTTAAATATAAAATAAAAAGTTTAGCATGCTTGATGAAAATTAGACACCAATTTATACTATAGAAAAGGTCAAGTATTAAATAAACAAGAGATGTTAGTGAAACATTTATGCCCCCTTGGGAGCCAAATTGTTAGTAGGATTTGGACACTTAAATAAAATATGGACAATCAGAAAACCTTTTTTCAGCTTACAGTCACACTGACCTTGACCTTTGACCCACTGACCTCAAAATCAATAGGGTTCATCTGCTGGTCATGACCAATAAGCCTACCTAGTATGAGGTCCCTGGGTCAAAGCGTTCTCAAGTTATTGATCGGAAACCGTTTTTCATGTTAAGGTCACACTGACCTTGACCTTTGACCCACTGACCTCAAAATCAATAGGGTTCATCTGCTGGTCATGACCAATACACCTACCAAGTATGAGGTTCCTGGGTCAAAGCGTTCTCAAGTTATTGATCGGAAACCGTTTTTCATGTAAAGGTCACACTGACCTTGACCTTTGACCCACTGACCTCAAAATCAATAGGGTTCATCTGCTGGTGATGACCAATACACATACCAAGTATGAGGTCCCTCGGTCAAAGCGTTCTCAAGTTATTGATCGGAAACCATTTGGTATTCCGACCGACCGACAGACAGACAGACAGACCGACCGACCGACCGACCGACATGTGCAAAACAATATACCCCACTTTTTTCAAAAGGGGGCATAAATATTCTTTTGCTTAAAGAACTTGTTCACTGTTATTCTTTTGATATAGAAAGTATTACTTATAATTTATAAAGACTGGCATTTTGAAGTGTAAGCAAGTATAAACCAGTGTCATATACATCTTAAGACTAAATTACACTTAGAAAAAGTTTCCTGTATAGATGTATAATATATATCTAGTAAAGGTACATACTTTAAAGAGACGAATGTATTTAAATAGTCTATTGTATATCATTTTGATATTGGCAAAAGATTTTTTTCAATCAATAACGAAGCCACAAAAATGGCTTAAAATAGCTGATTTACTCAATTTTTACTTTTATGTAAAATCTTAAGCATAAAAAATACATGAAATAACCTCCAAAAAAAACTTCTTCAACAATCTCCCCATCCTTCTTGGGAACGTATTTCTCTGTCAAGTTTTGCAACAACCTTATGACATCTGCTGTTTTCTTTTCATCACAATCAAAAAGACCAAGAGAATACTGTAAATAAAAACAAGATATTTAACTTAAATGCTTTCAAAACATAATAAGAAATGTTTATGCTCTTTAAGTAAAATCTTCACAACGTTTATTAAGGTTTCTTCACAACAGTACAATGAAAAGTAATACAAGGTTTGCAATATATATGTATCAATTGGTATTTAAATGAATTCTTTCTAAATTAATCAAAGAAATGAACTAAAACCACATATATGACGGGATTATATGTAAAATAAATGACCTTATTAAATCACAAGATTTACCTGCGAAGTTTTCATTCCAGCTTCATTACTGTGGATATGCTCCAGATGGCCAGGGTAAATTTTCCCAAACAAATCTTCCATTTGTTTAATATTTTGGATAACAGATCTGGCCACAAGGAACGTTAGTTCTTTTTGTAGACTGTCAATGTCCCCTTCAGATGGTATAAAGTCAACGGCTGTCATGCTGTCCACTGTCCTAACAGGAGTGCCTTCTTCCTTCTTTATTACAATCCGGTCAATGACGCCTGGAAAGTATAATATTTTGTGCCATGTCTTACGTGCCCGAGAGAGGTTAAAAGTTGTCAGACAAAATAAATGCCTTGTACATATATTGGTGGGCAAATCAGATCATTCGAAAAAGGTTATTTCTAGCTATGCCAACTGTGAATCCATACTCTTTCTGTTACTTAAAAGTATGAGTTCCACAACATATAAAATTCTGTTTTTTGGCAAAATCATTGAAAATATACATGTTATGTTTCAATTGATATTTTAATGGTTACTGTAATACTCGATTAACCAAAAATAGTTTTCACTGATGTAATGGACAAAAAAATCTTACCAATAACGTTAAAAAGATGTATTGACTGTGTTGAATTTTTAGAAGTCCTGTAAGAGGGTACTATATTTTTATCCCAGTTATCGCCAACAAGTTGATATGTCATACTGTCACCCTTGCACCATTTTTCCTTCACTTCTAACAGTTTTTCATCAAGATTACTTTGCCAGGACTGCAGTTTATTTCTGACTGTCTCAGGAAAGACACATACACCTAACTTAGCCAAGCGTTTCATGTCCTGAAAAACAAGGGAACTTTTAACTTATTCATGTACAATAACAGGACATCACAGAGAATCTTGGCACCCTCTATCGAATAAGCTTTTTGAGTATCTTAATTATAACTCTTGTTCATAAACATTAGAAAATTAAGCCAGTATCCTTCTTTCAAACAAAACTTAAAAGAAAGGTGACCATGACCTTGACCTAGTCTCATCATTCTTAGTAAGCACAATTGCTGCACAAGTAAAGCACTTGGGGATCATCCTGGCCAAGTTTCATTGAAATCCTGCAATCCTAAAAAGAAAAGTAGACAAATGTTTCGTGACTATACCTCCAGAAAATTCATTAAGCGATGAAAATCCTCTATCTTTGAAATGAAGCCTTCTAACCTCTCTAAGCCACTGTCAGCATTTCTCATTGCTTGCTGAGCAACCTGAATTTTTTCATCAGTCAGTCTGTCTCCTTAAATATAAAATAAAAAGTTTAGCATGCTTGATGAAAATTAGACACCAATTTATACTATAGAAAAGGTCAAGTATTAAATAAACAAGAGATGTTAGTGAAACATTTATGCCCCCTTGGGAGCCAAATTGTTAGTAGGATTTGGACACTTAAATAAAATATGGACAATCGGAAAACCTTTTTTCAGCTAACAGTCACACTGACCTTGACCTTTGACCCACTGACCTCAAAATCAATAGGGTTCATCTGCTGGTCATGACCAATAAGCCTACCTAGTATGAGGTCCCTGGGTCAAAGCGTTCTCAAGTTATTGATCGGAAACCGTTTTTCATGTTAAGGTCACACTGACCTTGACCTTTGACCCACTGACCTCAAAATCAATAGGGTTCATCTGCTGGTCATGACCAATACACCTACCAAGTATGAGGTTCCTGGGTCAAAGCGTTCTCAAGTTATTGATCGGAAACCGTTTTTCATGTAAAGGTCACACTGACCTTGACCTTTGACCCACTGACCTCAAAATCAATAGGGTTCATCTGCTGGTGATGACCAATACACATACCAAGTATGAGGTCCCTCGGTCAAAGCGTTCTCAAGTTATTGATCGGAAACCATTTGGTATTCCGACCGACCGACAGACAGACAGACAGACCGACCGACCGACCGACCGACATGTGCAAAACAATATACCCCACTTTTTTCAAAAGGGGGCATAAATATTCTTTTGCTTAAAGAACTTGTTCACTGTTATTCTTTTGATATAGAAAGTATTACTTATAATTTATAAAGACTGGCATTTTGAAGTGTAAGCAAGTATAAACCAGTGTCATATACATCTTAAGACTAAATTACACTTAGAAAAAGTTTCCTGTATAGATGTATAATATATATCTAGTAAAGGTACATACTTTAAAGAGACGAATGTATTTAAATAGTCTATTGTATATCATTTTGATATTGGCAAAAGATTTTTTTCAATCAATAACGAAGCCACAAAAATGGCTTAAAATAGCTGATTTACTCAATTTTTACTTTTATGTAAAATCTTAAGCATAAAAAATACATGAAATAACCTCCAAAAAAAACTTCTTCAACAATCTCCCCATCCTTCTTGGGAACGTATTTCTCTGTCAAGTTTTGCAACAACCTTATGACATCTGCTGTTTTCTTTTCATCACAATCAAAAAGACCAAGAGAATACTGTAAATAAAAACAAGATATTTAACTTAAATGCTTTCAAAACATAATAAGAAATGTTTATGCTCTTTAAGTAAAATCTTCACAACGTTTATTAAGGTTTCTTCACAACAGTACAATGAAAAGTAATACAAGGTTTGCAATATATATGTATCAATTAGTATTTAAATGAATTCTTTCTAAATTAATCAAAGAAATGAACTAAAACCACATATATGACGGGATTATATGTAAAATAAATGACCTTATTAAATCACAAGATTTACCTGCGAAGTTTTCATTCCAGCTTCATTACTGTGGATATGCTCCAGATGGCCAGGGTAAATTTTCCCAAACAAATCTTCCATTTGTTTAATATTTTGGATAACAGATCTGGCCACAAGGAACGTTAGTTCTTTTTGTAGACTGTCAATGTCCCCTTCAGATGGTATAAAGTCAACGGCTGTCATGCTGTCCACTGTCCTAACAGGAGTGCCTTCTTCCTTCTTTATTACAATCCGGTCAATGACGCCTGGAAAGTATAATATTTTGTGCCATGTCTTACGTGCCCGAGAGAGGTTAAAAGTTGTCAGACAAAATAAATGCCTTGTACATATATTGGTGGGCAAATCAGATCATTCGAAAAAGGTTATTTCTAGCTATGCCAACTGTGAATCCATACTCTTTCTGTTACTTAAAAGTATGAGTTCCACAACATATAAAATTCTGTTTTTTGGCAAAATCATTGAAAATATACATGTTATGTTTCAATTGATATTTTAATGGTTACTGTAATACTCGATTAACCAAAAATAGTTTTCACTGATGTAATGGACAAAAAAATCTTACCAATAACGTTAAAAAGATGTATTGACTGTGTTGAATTTTTAGAAGTCCTGTAAGAGGGTACTATATTTTTATCCCAGTTATCGCCAACAAGTTGATATGTCATACTGTCACCCTTGCACCATTTTTCCTTCACTTCTAACAGTTTTTCATCAAGATTACTTTGCCAGGACTGCAGTTTATTTCTGACTGTCTCAGGAAAGACACATACACCTAACTTAGCCAAGCGTTTCATGTCCTGAAAAACAAGGGAACTTTTAACTTATTCATGTACATTAACAGGACATCACAGAGAATCTTGGCACCCTCTATCGAATAAGCTTTTTGAGTATCTTAATTATAACTCTTGTTCATAAACATTAGAAAATTAAGCCAGTATCCTTCTTTCAAACAAAACTTAAAAGAAAGGTGACCATGACCTTGACCTAGTCTCATCATTCTTAGTAAGCACAATTGCTGCACAAGTAAAGCACTTGGGGATCATCCTGGCCAAGTTTCATTGAAATCCTGCTTATAGTTCCAGATAGAATCAACAAATGCCAAAATATCAGGATGTTTGTGATTAAGTCTAGCTTACCTGATGTGTACACCCTCCATGAAGAAGTACCATTCCATTCAGATACTGCAATGTAGTTGCTTCCCTGTTTCGTCCATGTAATATTATACCTATTATATTATAACAATTTACAGTTGTCATACATAATAACATATTTCTTACATCAAGTAATAATAATTAAAAGAATTCAACTAGAACAAGTCAATGTCATTATGATTTAGCTCTCAATGTGTGATACAATTAGCTTTTCAGGCATAGCCATAACATAACTAAACTGCATTACCAGAGTAAGATAATACAGTACACACATTATTTGTTGTTGTATGGCAACATCTACAGTATTTTATTATATTTTAATCAAGATTGATCTCTTCAAATAGTTTAAAAAAGATGCCATATTCATATGTTATAATTATCCTTCAATCTTGTCTTACTATCTTTTATAGAATCAGACAGGATACATACAGATGGTGCGCTAATATACTCTTACCTATTGCAAAAAGGGCATGGTGAAATTCCTTGCTTGGTACTGGCATTGGGATGCTACTGGTTACCATGGATGACACAATGCGTAAAGTGTTTGGAGCTCCAAGTAATAGGTCTTGGTATAAGTGGTCCCAGGAGAATTCCATTATCCCTTCATAAGTTTTATCAGTCAATGCGAAGTCCGAGTGCCGTTTACAAATAGTTTCACATTCATTCTTTACTATCTTTGCAGCATAAGCAGCAAATTGATCTTTGCTGGTTGTTTCTAAAATCTCCATAAGTCCCTTTTCAACATTTTTTTGGTAGAATATGACTTTACACATTTTTATATGGTCTTTGTTTTCAATGACAACTGTCCTCTTTCCACTTTCATAGTATACTGTTATCTATAAATCAAATAATTAGATTTTTTAATATCATGGAAAAAAATGTGATATATCATGTTGGAGCATTTGCTACATGTATTAGCATGACAATTAACTGAATTTAGAAATATTTGGTAGAAACTTTTATATGTATATCAACATTTTTCCCAAGAATTGCATTAGAAAATACAAACTAATTACAAGCTAAATCTTTGAAAAAGGACTCTTAAAAATCTAAATTATCACAATGACAAGTTATTGTATCTTTTTATACACTTGAAAATTCAGATCTGCAGTATACACTGTACATTATACAGTTCCTATAACCAGACAATTGCTGTAATTTGTGTGAACACCCCTGCTAAAAATCTTTAAAAACAACATTTATTACTTTATTACAAGAATGGAACTCTTTGGAAATTAAAAGGGATCATGTAACAGCACAAAAGTTAGCTGTTTTAATCAAATTTAAAGGAAATGTTGCAATTAATGAGAAACAAAGCCTCATTTACATCAGAATCTTGTTCTTCATGAGTGAAGGTCAGGGGTCTTGATATACTGTATGTGTTAACCTTGAACAATTACTTGCTTGACAAGTAAGAAATTACTGACAAGATTTTTCACTTGACAAGCTTGACAAGATTTTTCACTTACCACCAATGGTTATTTCTTTCTGTGATACAGGGTGAACTTTAAAATCCTGGAAACTCTGCAAGGAAAATAGCATAACACAAAGATAACGTGAACTATTAACAACCTCTTACCTATTCCTTCAATGATCTAACAAATCATGCAAACAACATGCAATTAAGTTAAAGATGTCAAATAATACATTCAAAGATATAAGTTGGATAATAAAAGAGTGTTATTTACTGGTTGAAAAAATATCGTTATTCATTCTATTTTTTTATAGGTAGATAAATATTTATTTGCAAGTGAGCATTATGTTCAATCATTGTACACATTTCTGATCCAAAAAGAATTAATACTGTCAGTAAATCATAATAATGACAGATTTCAATAAATAAAATTTGACATCTTTAGCTTGCATTGTCAATAAATCAAAGGAAGAAACCAAGACAGGGTTTCTATTTTTAATAACTCAATATTTTTTTAAAGTGTGGTCTAACAAAATACTGTACAAAAAATTGAAAGATACATATTACTATTACGCATTGAAATTCTCAGGCTGGCTGCCAAAGGTTTTTAAATACTTTATGAAACAAATCAGCTAGTATATTTGTTTTCTATCATAAGTGTATCCAAATATGGAATAACATGTAATACAATATTTAGTTAGACCACCTGTAATGAAAATTGAAAGAAAAAAAACAGGGTTCAACTTCAAACTGAACTTTAGCCTTTTACAGGTGACCCTTGTAAGAAACTACTTAATTATTTTTTTGTTTTCCATTTCAGAATTATATAAATATACCATCATATTGACGCCAAACAGATATTATCTGCATAATTAGTCGTTAACATTTGATAAACAAACAAGGGTCTCTGCATAAGCTTAACAATGCAACAATTAATTTGTCCTTTCTTTACCTCTACTTTGGGTCCTTTTTTATCAGTTGCTTGTCCAGAGACAGGGGAGAACAGCGACTTTCTTGCTTTCGTTTGCTTGTCGGATGTTTCTGTAAAGAAGTTACTATGTACGTTTGTATTTGTGGAAACTTCTTTTTAAATCTAGATATTAAGTAACACTTAATAACTAAATTTGCACTGTTGTATTTCCTTTGATAAAAACATAACTGGTAATCATTTCATTAACAAAGCAAAAATATTCTTTTTTCAATTAAGTACAAAAAATATAACATAAATTCGAACAAAATACTGCTTATATGAAACTGTTGAAGAATCTAGTTAGGCTAAACAAGTCAGTCGCTCTTCACTTAATCTCTCAATAGAAAGAAAGTATCTTTTTTTCTATGGACTTGAGATAAAAAACTTACCTGTAATAACATTTGGGATGTTTGGTTGTTCTGAAATGGCTGGCAATATAGGTCTGTGAAACTGCAGCAATGCCTCAGTTGTTGTTGCCATCTGCCTTACTGCAAAAAACATAAGCAAATTAACTAAACTACACAATTTATAATAGTACATGTATAAATTATTAGTGTTCACCTTTGAAATTTGTAAACATTTAAAAAACATAAATTTAAACCAAACGATTGTGAATATACTGTTACATGTAGCCTAGGTCTATCTTCTTACACAAAAGACTCAATGACTTCCATGCACACTTAAAACATTCTACGAACATTTAACTATTGCATCTCTTTGTGCAAAACTTTACACACCTGCATTATCACCAGTTGAAAGCTGTGTACATGTGTTGCCCGACGGCTCTTGCAGAACATTGCCTGATTTTCCATATGGACTGATAATCATGGTCTGAAAAATGTGATGGATTTAAACATATATAGTGTATTTGAATATTTTGACATGAAACATAAAAAATTTAAAAAGGGTCTTTATGAAATAAAAAGATGATAATTTTTTTAATTTTTTTGTAAGTAGGTACTAGTAGCTTTCTCATTTAAAAGTACTGTTTATGCTAGTAATCCGAGCACATCTTGTCATGACAGTCAAGTGGTGATGCCATTTGAAATTTTGAGAGGAAATTAAAAGTATGTTTTATAAGAATATGGGAAATCTATAAACAATATTCTACTAGGCGGTAGGGCGGCACCTTGTTGGAAAGGGGGTTGCAGTGGTCCAGAGGTTTCAAAATCATGATTTCCAGGGTTTAAAGCCCAGCTCCGTCTGAAATTAAATTAAAGAATGCTTTTTCATTGTTCCCCATTTGCCAGGCTTTCGGATGAGGCTTTAAACTGGGGTCTTCTGCTAGACTTAAATCAGTTTCTGGGTGTTAAACCAAAAATTGTCTGAAAACAAAACACTGGCAAGCCACTGTTCATGTAATTTTGTTTGAACAATGGATTAAACACAACTTTCTTCAATTTTTCTTAAATTCATCTAGTTACCTACCTGTAACTCCGATGCACTCTTCAATTTTGTTTTAGGCCACAGTTGCACTTTAGGACTGAATACTTTTTTCATAGGTTGTTGTGTTGTACTGGAACTTGAAGGGGACCACAGCAGACGTTTCACAGTTAATTTACGACTATAACCAATGGATTCGTTGAGGGTCTGTTTAATAATTTGCAATTTTTCAACTACCCCTTTCACCAGTCGATTGCACTTAATGCAAATCCCAGTAGCATCTGTTGAGGTCAGGTCCATATCAATAACTAAATGCAGATCATCAACTGTTTGTTTCGTTATTTTCAATTTTTTGTTCATGTTCACGCTCGTTTTTATTTTTCTGCCAGAAGGCGTTATTTCAACATTACAAAACACCATCCCACACAAAACACATCGATCTTGCAAATGATGTTTCTTCGGCGTGGAAACTGTCAACTCTGCCATTTTGTACAGTTACAGTAAACCAAATATTTAATGTTGGTGATGAGATCTTTTCACGTAAGGTCTAGGGCGAGATATTGGCAAACAAATCAAACAAAACAATGAAATACTTTCACGATCTTGACATGGCGATTTCACAGACGGTGTGTGTGAGAATTACACGTTGTAAAAATGACGCACTAAAAATTCGAAAATTCCAGCGATAAAAATAGAAACTTTCGACTTCTACTTTCGTTTTCGCTATATGAAAGCTAGGCGTTGATTGGTTAATGGTTACGTCACGCGATGGTGATCTCCAATTGGTGCCGGTCAGATCCCCATGCACAGCAATATAGGGGATATGATTTTAATCAGATTGCCTTTTCCTTCTTCCTTGTGCGGTGCACAAGTCCGATTTCAGAAAATGATATAAGCACACGTTCACACGGTAATTTTATTAGCTCTTGGCTACCAAAGCTTTAAATTTCAGGTGATTGCTGTGGCGTATCATTAATGTGCTGAAGTTTATTAACGAAATATGATTCCCATTTAACAGATACAATATGTGTAAAAATGTATTTTTTGCTGGAACTCTTTTGTGCGTAGTGAAAAAAAATGCGTATGGATATTTGATAATTCGTGGTTGTCATAGATATTCGCGCAGTGATTCAGGTTATGTTACTGGTCAAATCGATCTTTAAATAGTTCGGAGGAGAGTGGAGAATTATTTCTTAAAATATGCGTGAAAACTTTTTTATGGTGACATTTGAAGCGAGAAATAGTTAATTAGCATTCTAAATATTGCCACAAGATAAGGTTTCTATGATGCTACAGACGACTGTCTTCAACAAGGGGGGTAATTACAATGTGGCGACAATTAAAAAGGAGTTCCATACGGGCATTTTATCTTCGCCCGTGGGCAAGATAAGAATTTCTAGCATGGTTATATTATTGGATTTACTTATCTGAGGTGGGAGAAAAAGCAAGTCATAGGAATCAGAAGTTGCTACGTTTAAAAGTAAACACGTCTAATGAAAACTAAGAAATTGTGTGAAATATGGTAGCTACTAAATACAAATGAAAGCTAGTTTTTATGGCGACTTAATATGATATTAAAACAAGAGCTGTCACAGTATGTGACGAATGCCCCCGAATGTGACATTGACCTATGAACAAGGTCAGTACGTGAAAAGTTAAAGATCAAACAAATACATATGGCAAGTTATTTTAAATTGCCTCAGAACATAAAAAAATACCACCCATACTTGACAACCTACATTCTTATGTCCTTATATTCAGCATTCCATTGTGAATAAACACTAAGTGTATCTTTCACCTTAGAGGTAGGGACATGGGTCTTGCACGTGACACGTCGTCTTGTTATGTCGAACAAATGTGGAAAGTTATTTTCAAATCTGTCCATACAAGGAAAAGTTACAGCCCGGACATAACAACCAATACTCTGTATCCTTATATGCAGCACTCCATTGTTAATAAACACCTAAGTATGACCTTGACCTTAGAGGTAGGGACACGGTTCTTGCACGCGACACGTCGTCATGGTATGTCGAACAAATGTGGAAAGTTATTTTAGATTATATCCATACAAGGGAATGTTACAGCCCGGACACGACAACCTATACTCTGTGTCCTTATATGCAGCATTCCATTGTGAATAAACACTAAGTGTTGCACCCGACACGTCGTCTTGTTATGTCAAACACATGTGGCAAGTTATTTTATTATCTGTCTATACAAGGGAAAGTTACAGCCCAGCCACGACAACCTATACTCTATGACGCTATATGCAGCATTCCATTGTGAATAAACACTAAGTGTGACCTTGACCTAAGAAATAGGGACACGGGTCTTGCACGCGACACGTCGACTTGGTATGTCGAACACATGTGGCAAGTTATTTTAAAATATGTCCATACAAGGGAAAGTTACAGCCCGGACACGATAATCTATACTCTATGTCATTATATGCAGCATTCCATTGTGAATAAACACCTACGTGTGACCTTGACCTTAGAGGTAGGGACACGGGTCTTGCACGCAACACGTCGTCATGGTATGTCGAACACATGTGACAAGTTATTTTAAAATATGTCCATACAAGGGAAAGTAACAGCCCGGACACGACAACCTATACTCTATGTCCTTATATGAAGCATTCCATTGTGAATAAACACCTAAGTGTGACCTTGACCTAAGAGATAGGGACACGGGTTTTGCACGAGACACGTTGTCTTGGTATGCCGAACACATGTGGCAAGTTATTTTAAAATATGTCCATACAAGGAAAAGTTACAGCCCGGACACGACAACCTATACTCTATGTCCTTATATGCAGCACTCCATTGTGAATAAACACCTAACTGTGACCTTGACCTTAGAGGTAGGGACACGGTTCTTGCACGCGACACATCGTCTTGGTATGCCGAACACATGTGGCAAGTTATTTTAAAATCTGTCCATACAAGGGAAAGTTACAGTCCGGACACGACAACCTATACTCTATGTCCTTATATGCAGCATTCCATTGTGAATAAACACTAAGTGTGACCTTGACCTAAGAGGTAGGGACACGGGTTTTGCACGAGACACGTTGTCTTGGTATGCCGAACATATGTGGCAAGTTATTTTAAAATTTGTCCATACAAGGGAAAGTTACAGCCCGGACACGACAACCTATACTCTATGTCCTTATATGCAGCACTCCATTGTGAATAAACACCTAAGTGTGACCTTGACCTTAGAGGTAGGGACTCGGTTCTTGCACGCGACACATCGTCTTGGTATGTCGAACAAATGTGGCAAGTTATTTTAAAATCTGTTCACACAAGGGAAAGTTACAGTCCGGACACGACAACCTATACTCTATGTCCTTATATGCAGCATTCCATTGTGAATAAACACCTAAGTGTGACCTTGACCTAAGAGGTAGGGACACGGTTCTTGCAAGCGACACGTTGTCTTGGTATGCCGAACACATGTGGCAAGTTATTTTAAAATCTGTCCATACAAGGGAAAATTTCAGTCCGGACACGACAACCTATACGCTATGTCCTTATATGCAGCATTCCATTGTGAATAAACACCTAAGTGTGACCTTGACCTTAGAGGTAGGGACACGGGTTTTGCACGCGACACGTCGTCTTGGTATGCCGAACACATGTGGCAAGTTATTTTAAAATCTGTCCATACAAGGGAAAGTTACAGCCCGGACACGAGTTATTGAGCCGGACACACGGACGGACGGAAGGACTGACGGACAGACGGACCGACGGACGGTGCGATTTTTATATGCCCACCTTCGGGGGCATAAAAAGTGGAATTGATTTTGGACTTATTGGTCATAACTTTACAAGTCAGGAATCTACAACAGAAATCAGGCCGGCAATAATAAAATCTTACAACCTTTAAATTATTATAATACGCTAAAACCTGCACTCTCGCAGATATACCATTTTTACAACTTTTTTTTATGTTTTGGCTTGGAAAGAGCAAATTTTTGCGTAAATATCTGTAAACAAGTGATAAGAGACTGCTGAGAAAAAGATCAGATGCAGATTTATATATTTCCGTTCGAAAATTAATGTTTTATGGCTAAAACCCTTACTAAAGGTTTAATAAATATGCATAAAACATCAATTTTTGAACTTAATTGTAAAAACCTGCGATCTTATTTTTTGTCAGCAGTCTTATATAACTGGTTTTCATGGATTTCCGCACAAATTTGCTCGTTTCAAGACAAAAAAATAAAAAAGCTGTCAAAACGTTCAATCTGTGAGAGTGCAGCTTAAACATTGAACATATCTAATACATATGGTCCAGGTTATTTGATATTTAACACTTTTGATATCGAAAACAATAAAAACAAAAACAAAATTAGCAATCGTCTTCTTAAACTAATTCAGATAAATGTTAACGCTCAAGTTAAATGGGTAATTTGTCAAACTTTTAAGATAAATCGAATTTTCAAAACAACTTTGCGAAAACCATTATCGTATAAATACATTTCTTTGGAAAACGCGAGTTTGTACATGCCATTTGGCGGTTGGAGTTTAAAAAACATACAAGTCTGAGTCGCTTTCATTAGAATCCATCAGAAAAAGTGGGATTTGATGTGGAATCAGCGATTGTGACAGTGTGTGAAATGAGCATTGCTGGCGAGCTGCCTAGAATGGGCATTTTGTAAGGAAGTAGACTGGGTATTTTCACTGGAATACTGGATGCTGGACATTTCCTTGTGTTAATTTGGATTTATATGGCTATAGTTGTTCATAGATGCAATCTTCTTGTGTACCGATGTTAGCATAATCTGGTTCGTATGAACGTTGTTGTCATTCAATTTCTGGACGAAGTATTTTCCGGCGCTGTGGATCAGGGAGGTGTTTGTTTGGATTAAGCCCAGCCTTCTTCACTATTCGTTTCATAGTGGAGCTGAGTTTGTTGACACCGACATGATTTCTTTTGAAACAGCATTTTTAATGTTTGTTTACATTTGTTGACAGCGCGCATGAATACATTTTTCTGTGATGCGGTTACCTAATTTGCATAGTTATTACACTAGTTATATATGAAAAATATTGGGGTTATATCACTCCTGCGCCGTAAATTATGTTATAAATATATTTATAATGGTTACGACATTCAGCAACTTGAGACTGGTGAACCATGTGCATCTTGTGGTTCCCCTTTATGTTAGCTGCTGAATTTTTGGCAGTCATTTTTCAGTAATCAACGAATGTAGCAGTGACAATAATGTTTAATGTAAATAATTATGCGTATGTATCCTGCATGCATTACTATGTTTCTGTGTAAGGAATTGATCAATCCTTTTGAAATTGCAATTGTGCAATGAATATAAACTTAGGGTTGATACTCCTAATTCTTAGTAGTTCATACGATAATATTGTATGTATTAATAAGAAATAACGCAACATAAGTATGTGTTTATATATGAAGAGATACGTATTCTATTATGTTTACTGTTGCTGAAATACATGTTTATTTCTTAATGACATTGTTATGCTATACTTTCGGTTCTGTACATTACAGAGAGAATTGAAAGCAACTAAAGGAATTGTAGACATAAAATTGGTTTCCTAGCTAAACTCGCCTTATAATAAACATAAATTATAAAAAAAACATTGACGTTTTATCTCATGTGTCAAATTAATTAAATACAGTGTGTCCACGTTCATTTAAGTACAGTCGAACTCCGTTGGCTCGAACTCCTAGGAACCGGCGAAAACACATCGAGTCTCGAAAAATTCGAGCCAAGCGGACATTCTTACCTATAGAATAAAGAAATAGGTCCCTTACATCCAGTTCGAGCCAACGAGTAATTCGAGCCAAGCGTGTTCGAGCCAACTGGGTTCGAATGTATTTCAAAAAAGCTGTATATGATTTGCTTGAAACTTCGTACAAATGCCTTATAAGTAGGACATTCATATTGTAAACGTTGTTCATCATGTACGTGAACTACCATGAATGATTTGAATGAGATGTATTTGATAACTTTTGTTCTCACCCCTTATCAAGTGAAGCAGTAAAAGTCCCACAATACTGGCCGATTCATTTTGTAAACAATTTACTATCACCGAGTTTATCAATAACAGGTATCTTAATACAGGCAAGTGTTATTGAATCTCGAGTTCACTCATGCGTATCAACATATCAAATGTTTTACAATTTCTTATGAAGTGATTTAGTGCTGACAAAACACGGGGGTTTCAAAAGAAAGGCGAGAGTAAGCTACAAAGCCTCTTTCTCAGTTTTTGTTGTGTGCTTATATCGCTTGTCCACTTCTCATGTATCATTTCCTCAATTAACCCTTTGATTATGCGTAAACTTGATATAGCTTGAAAATTAAGATAAATATTGTCTAAACCAGACGCAGGAGTTCAAAATATGGAATTAGTTAGAAATGATATCTATTTCACACAAGGCGTACAATCTTGTAGTTGTTTTTACTAAGCGTCTTTGTCGACAATAATACCAAATGTAATATCAAATATGATTAAACTGTAATACGTGACAGTGGTCTGGATGGATTTCCATTGTTAGTTTAAGCACCTGGCCCACGATTCCCGTGTATGATTTGTCTGCAAGGGTATGGTTTAGCCACGCACCGTATTTATACTAATCTATGAAAAAAGCATTCATTTTGTATAGCTACATGTAGTTTTGTATTAAGTGCAATTAAGAAAAAGAACCGTTTAACGTGGAATTACCAGTGACAACATAAGTAAATGATACAAAATACTTCTATTTATAAAAAAAGCATATTCTTCAAGTATAACCTGTCTTTAATCAAGAATAGATCATGTTCTTGTCAAAAAATACTTACCTGGTAACCAACAGAACCAATGACAGTACAGTCGAACTCCGTTTGCTCGAACTCCCATGGACCGGTGTAGATACCTCGAGCCTCAGGAAATTCGAGCCGAGCGGGAATGCTTACCTTCAGTCGAAGTAAATCAGTCCTTTACATTCAGTTCGAGCCAACGAGTAAATCGAACCAAGCGAGTTCGAGCCGACGGGGTTCGTTTGTATTTTGATAGTTGTTTAATGATAGTTTTGTCTCTAATATGCTGTCTTTTTACCACGATCCTAGAGTCTTTGTAGTTTCAATTGTTTCTAGGTCTTAGACATTCGAACTAATTTTTTTCGTATACATATAAACAGGTACATATTTGACGAATGCAAACATATTAGCTCAATACCTATTAAATGAACAACGAAAAAGTTCCATAAAGTCAAAATGTATTTTATCATAGACGGAAACAATCAATGCGTTGTCATAGCCTTCGTGCTGTCGTCGGCTTCAGTGTTGCAGGCGGCGTTGAATTGCAAAAGTTTTCAACTTACCCATTACTCAAAAATCGTTAAACGTATTTGTATGAAAATAAATACATAATTATATTGTCAGAAATACTACGCTTTGATTTTGATAATTGTCGAGTTATACCCATTCTTCTACTAAAAAAGATAAGCGTGTGAACTAAATTGCGTTTGGTTTTACATATATTATACACACGATTGTATTACATGTACTGGTAGTATAGACATTGTAATGTATGAGATGGATTTAATCATTAAAAGCCTGCCGTTATTCTGCGAAACTGTAGTTAAGATTTTTTATGCTGCTATAATTTGGATGATTCTTGTTGTGGAATGGCATATCTCAATTATAATAAACCAAAAAATAAATAAATAATATAACTGAATTTCATTTTGTTACGTATTTAATTGAAACGATAAGACGTGTTTCCATAATATGCTCCAGGTCACATAACCTTACTTAAGATCATTTGGCGTGAACATAAATGTAATCGATTCTGGAGATTATGGCACTGTCATTTTACGATACACTTGACTTTCAAAAACAGCAGAATGGCATTAATGCTCCCTGTTGGCGGTATATATGGACTCTTTATTACTAGGGACATAGGAGAGTGGTATGTGGAATGCAGAGACTAGAAAGACTATATGTATCTATCATGTGTGTCCGTAACGGATAGAAAAATCCGACCCGTGGGCACGCGCGTAAGCCGGTAACGAGGCTTGCCGAGTTACCGGCCACGCAGCGAGCCCGCGGGCCGGCTCTTTCGAACAGGTCACGGCGTGTGTAACTCGTTAAGTTTATATCAGGCTATAAATATTGTGCCTAATAGGTTCATCGATAAATGTTTTGGTCCTGTTTGTTCCTTTTGTTTTATTAAGTATTTATGTTCTGTTATCGTTCGAAACATTTTTATTGAAGAGAAATTATTTTACACTTGTCAGGGCTTAAATAATACATTGATTTCCCGCGAATCAGTATTTTGTTTTTAATGTGCTTGTGCGCGCGCATAACATCTATCGAAGGGAAGTAAATGAAATGTACAAAACAAATAAATCCTTGTATTTGTTACGTAACGTTACCTGTATTGAAATTGTTGTCTGTATCTCAACGATGAAACGATTTCATTCTGGAAGATTTGCAATTGAGAAAATTAAGTTTTCTCTTTTAACATTTTACTGTCAATATCACATTAAACGTTCGTAAATAAAGCTAATGTTAGCATACATACATATGCACACTATTTAACATTGATTTTACTTTGCAACATTGTTGAAGGCAATATCAATACACTATACATAGTATGATAAAAAAAGACCATCTCCAGACATTTTGCCAAATGTGTCCTTGCAATCCATGCGATCCATTATTAAGGTTATTGCCATTGTCCTGATCTTGTGTATGCCCGGAATGGTTTGATGTGGTTGTTGCTGCTCTACTTGTGTTTTTCGCAGTTGAAATGTTTCGTTTTGTTGATTGTGTTACAAGCCGTGTACTACTCATTCCATTATGGTTTACAATTGTGGATTTAGCACTGCCGCCAGGTGATGGCGGTGAGGACGTAAATGGAGATAATGCAGATACTCCGTTGTCGACTGTTGAAAAACCACCGTCGATTTTCGAAAATGTCGTCATCGAATTAGTTCCAGAGTGGAACGATGTCGTAACTGAAAGAAAACCATGGTCTTGTTTGATTATAGTAAATCCAATTAAGCTTAATAATACGTTTTACGACTGCTAGACATGATCCTGCTGGCAGATTTCAAAAGCGAAGTTTAAATGTATTACAATTGCAAGCTGGTGTTATATGTTTACGATTTGATTCGAAAAACTTGTTTTTATTTCCATTTCTTGGTTTCTTTGAAATAAAGATGTCAAATCAAATATGTAGCTGCAATAATTTTATTCACCTCTTTCCAATTCTTTATATAAAGAACAGACGCCCCCCTCCCCCCACTCCCCCAATAAAAAGAAAAAAAAGAGGAGAACAACAACAACAACAACAACAAGTAACAACAACAACCACAAAAACACTTTTCAAGGAGAAAAATGGATTAGGATTATCAACAGAATCAATTAAATTGACTTATTTACCAGGTGGCTTTGTCATCTTGCATTCGCACCCAAGCTGAAGGGAGAAATCTGGACATGAACTGTTTGCATAAGAGGTCCACGGATAGCAATGGAGTCCAGTTATCGCCGTACATGTTGCAGTAAAATGCTCGACTGTGTCGTTATGGAAAATTTGAAAGGGAACGCCTTTAGCATGCTTGCAGCGGACCTTCAACACCCCGTCAGCAGATGAATCGCAAACACTTTCCAGTCCTGCCGCATTGAACGGCAGTATCTCCGTGTCGGTACTAAAGGAAATGCTTCAGAGGTTACCATTTGTGATGTTATGTTAATAAATTAAATGCCGTGTTTCATATTGTAATTCAGCCGGCGGTAGTGTGCGTTGAAAGCATCTTGACCAATATCAATATCACTGGTAATGAACTGATAAAATCAAACTAAAAACATCGTTTTTTTTTCGGTTCTTCAGGGTTATTGTCATACATGAACACTACACACCGGGCATAATTTAGGAAGGGGAGGGGCTACATCTTTAAGACGGGTTGCTCTTTAAGTAATATATTGATCATCTTCTACATCGCTTCAATCGCTTTCAGGGAATATATCAGGAACCATAATAAGTTATTTTACAATAAAATAACGTGCAGATACGTTATCATGTTTTGGTCTCTTTCTTAACACGTATGCTTATGTTGTTTCAACGGTTGTTCAAGACCCGTTCATATAGCTTACGTTTATTAGTTACTCACAAATTGTTTGCTGCCGATGGTACGTCCGTATTATACCAACTCGAATCCCATCCGCATATTGCTCCGTCTGCAATATAAATGTGTCCGAATTCAAAAGACAATTACAATTTACGTATTGTCCATCTTGTATGACTCAATCATCCTTGCCTAGTTCGCAAATCTATCATAGTTGCATTACGAGCTGCTAAGCAAAGATTTGATCCGTTTATATGAATTGTTTTATTTAATTTTCCTGTCACTCATAAGTAATTATGCTGTTTCGCGGACCGTTCCAAACAGGGAACTCGAACAAATCTTAATATTTATAAACCATGGTATCCATGAATTGTAAGGACACTGTGTTTTTTTGGCATTATTGCAGATTGCATTGCTTTATCAGTATGTACATTATTTGTGATAGAAGAAAATTTCCGGATGTCAACTAAATTTTTGTTAGAAAACGTCATAGTTTCTGACAAATTTATTATAAAAAATTTATAAATAGTAATTAAATTAAATTCAAACAGTAAAAGGAAGTTCCCAATGAAAGAACAATGCATATTTTGAAAGGCAAAGATATTTAGACTAAGTGTAATTTCAAACACATGCACACAAAGCTTAAAATGCCGTTAAATTTGAATAATTCTTCTTTAAATATTTAAAATCTATTATAGAATTGCATCGTTAATTATTAATTAATAAATTAATTAGTCTTACCAGCTGACCACGCAACTAACGAGGCTGCAACAATAAGATATCCAGCATCCATCACTTAGATGAGAAGCGACGTAACGAACAACTCCTGCGCGATTCTATATTCTCAAGAGAGTTGTCAAACGTTGACTTTTAATTTAATAAGAAACACGCCAAAATATTTGACATAAACTTAATTCCTTATCCTTACATACATAGTTTGATCCGTTCAGTTAATCTTCAACTTTCGATGTGATTATAAGCTTTATACAAAGTGACTACTTGATAACAGATAAGCCTATCTCTATTGAGAACTAGCTCAATGTAAATTTAGGATAAATAGCGGTCTTCCCAATTTCTAATTGACTGTCCTGTTGGCGTGTGAACAAGTGGTTTATGTGTATTAAGAGCACGATTTGTGCGGAGCGACCTGCAGAGAAGTGTTGACAAGTTAAGAAATACTGAAGTAGTATCCCCGTGAGAATGAACAATTTAAAAGCGTAGATTTGCGTGTATAAGTTCGATTCAAAAGAAGTACGTAGTCGTTTATCATTTGATAGTAAACACATGACACTTATTTAGTTTTTGAGAACCGGTCCTGGTTCGTTCAAGTGCTTGTACAGTAAATGTAGATGATAGTATTAGTACGACTCTGTGTGCTTCACATGTTTCTTCCACAAACACAATGCGGTTTAACTGACCTTTCCAAGGCGGTTATCTCATCATTTAATGATAAAGTTATGTTTTGTGTTCGTGTGTGGTCTGTTCGTGGTGTGTGTGTGTGTGTTTGTGTCTTCTTTCTGTGTCGTAAGGCCCTTTACCTCGTGCCTCTATACGGGGATTATATTTGAATTTATGACTAAGGGCCTTGTCCCTGAAATTTTCATAGTATGTTTTATTGGTATCATTAATAATAAAACATACTCTTTAACAAAGAAATTGTTCAGTGTGTAAAGTAACGACGCTATTATATATGTATATATGTATATCTGATTTTTACAAACGTGAGGACTTGTATCGCGTATTGTTTTGATATGATTGATTTGTGTAAATATGAAATGAAAATATTCACACCTCAACTTCCATTCCTTTAATAAACGGCCTTTCGGCATCTGCAAATATTTTCCGATGAACGCAACATTTTCGGATATGCTCGAATTGCGAATTATCGCGTATTAATATAAAAAAGTTTGTGTTGTGCTAGCAGTCCATGTTCTTTTCGTGTTTTTTTATATCAACATATTGAAAACATTCCATTTTATTATTTGTTAAATGTATTGTTGTCAATAGCGTTTCAAATTTACGTTAAAAAGTGATTCGATTTTATTTTGGAACTATTTTTTTCCGTAGCAATAAAATGTATAACCGGTCGGATAGTACTTTTTGCAGCAATCCTTCAGCAAATGTTGATATTTGCTCAAATGTCAGTTTTGAATACCACAATTTTCAATAGTGTTCATTACGGCTCCTGGCGATTCGATGTTGCGCCATTGTTTGATTTAAATTATCTTGTGATGTAATCAAAGTATTTTAAAAGTCAAAATATCCCTCACTTCTTTTCTTGTGGCCTTGTGGTTAGGCGTTTGTATTCCATTTCTTCTCTAGACTTTACCGGCATATCTTCCCAATATTATTATATATTTCGTTCTTTAATTGCATTTTTCTGCAATTTCGTTATCATAGTGTAAAATGATGATAAAATAAGTGCTTCATATGCATAACCGGGACATGTAAATTTTGGTCCAAAATCATAAAGTCCCGTAAGGGCCTAACATGGATACTCAGCGGGGACGCAAACCATCACTAGTCAAACAATACACGTCATTTATAGCAATAATGTTTGGATGACAAACCTGGAACGGTCAGTGAAAACTGGTGTTTACATGGAGGGGAGTAACACTATCTAGCAGTTAACTAAAGCAAGTGATTTCGATTGCCACTGTCTATACGATATATTAATTATCAGAGACACAATCAAGTCGTCTTTAATATTCTTAAGAAATCATGTGTTTCAACACAATCTCATCACTTGTTGATAAAGCTATTTCAAAATGTGTGTGGTCTGTTTGTATTTTGTGTATGTGATGTTTTTATGTCCCTAGTTCATTGTCGTTTGGGTCCTTCCCTAGTGCCTCTAAACAGGGTTTATTTTATTTATTGTCTACTGGGCGTGTCCCTACGGATTCTGTCTTGTTATTATTTGTTTTCGTAGGGGTGTATTTGATCAAACATCCAAACTATTTCCCAGTTTATTAGTTTAGAAATAAAACATTATACAAGTTGCACATACTAAGTATCAAATAATCACAACAAAACATAAAATATTAACACCCGGGCAATATGAACATACGTAAACTGATAGTTCTTAGTCGCACATATCGTTTCAAAGGGATTTCATCTTGAATCGTTGGAAATATTATCCGTTCCTTGATTGTTCGAAGCGCGATGTCATATTATAGAATCTCCAGGGGAAACAATGCAGTGTATAATGCGGTATCAGGCGGAAATGAATTATATTTCCTATCAACAGTTTCTTACGAGATGTATTGTGTTTAATATACAAGTAATTTCATATGACTTCAAACGATCATTTTTATTTGCTGATGCTGCCAATTCACTGAAACTGATACAACAGTGATATGCTGATACTCTAGTAAAAGATCATAGTAAAGGGTAAAGCACGGTTAACCAAATAGGGCACATCATCACAAAGTGTCATTTTCAGTGAAATGGTGACGATGAGGTTATTTGGATACTTCCGCGTGCATGGCAACTTATTTTTACACATTGCAGTTATATCTTGCCTGTATATCCGTTAAAACACCCAACACGTTAAAGACAGGTCCTCCGTTTGTAAAATTCATGTTATTATTTTTTTCTTAGCCTTATTAAACGATGCCATAGAAACTACATACAGAAGATACAATTCAGCTAAATGTAAACACTGAAATATAAACAACGATACATGATGTACTTTCATATATACAGATATGTTAGCCTGAAATAATTGTTATCAATGGTTTATACTATTAACTCTGCAACATAGAACGGCATATTCATTACGAAAGTAAATGTATAGAGATATGCAATTTATAGCAAAACTTATATTTATAAACTATGCAGGTTAAGCAACATATTTAAATTGAACATAAATACGTAATTAATTACAATATATAAACCAACAACATCTGCAGTGTCAGTATCTCAAATGTTCATAGTATGCAGTGATATAAATATGTTTAAAATGTACATAGATAGATAGATTATTTTATTCCTCCAAAATTGAAGAGCTGAACTTATATACAATTATATACAACAGTATAGGCAGTAAATACACATTGATGAATACATATCATATCATTCAGCAAGTTTAACAAACCGAGAATAGGAAACTATCAGTACATTATCATACAATTTACACACTGACGACACAAATATCATTCTAAGCTCTGCGAGAGTTTCAAACAGAAATAAGATGTTAAACCAGACTATAGCAAACAGCTTTACATAATTTTACAAACAACAACAACAACAACAACAAACAAGTGCATTTAAGTTTTGCGCAACATTTTAAGTACAGCGATCGTAATTGGATAATTAACTAAGCAGCCATTATCATTTTCTGTCCTGATAGCAAAACAAGTGAGCACATTGGTCAGAACAAGTCATTGTCATAATCGCCTTATAAGTCTCGAGACCACAATGGTCGTATACCATATCCAAAAGAAATTGACGATATTTTTTCTTTCTCGTGAAAATAAAAAAATATCGTCAATTTGGCTATATTCGTGTTCTGATCTTGCTGTGTAAAGGCTTGGTTCCCCCTTCACCTTACCCTAATTTGATCAATCAGCAAACACTATAAATTACATTAGACAAAATTCAGCTCAAACAAATAAGGCCTAAATATTAATATTTAAGGTACATATCATCTACTTGAACCTTCACATGGACAAGAATTTGCAGTATTAACAGTATATTTGAAAGGTTATATATAAATAAATATCCAAACAGCACGGTGTTAAACAGTCATTTATTTTTTTGGCAAGTGCGCTTCTTTGCAAAAGTTGATTATCTTCTGAGCCTCAACTCCCTTCATTCCAAAGTCA
The DNA here is from genome assembly GCF_026914265.1 of Mya arenaria. Taxonomy (NCBI): domain Eukaryota; kingdom Metazoa; phylum Mollusca; class Bivalvia; order Myida; family Myidae; genus Mya; species Mya arenaria. The sequence continues at coordinate 68,785,248 of NC_069131.1, read as the reverse complement.
GTCATCAGGTCATTCTTTGTCAACCCCGTAAGCAGGACTCCATCTACATCATTATCTAAGAATTGTTTTGCATAACTACTAAGATTCATTCTTTCTAAGTAGCCAGTTACTTCACGCACTGTTAAATTACATACATCTTCTGGTTTTTCAACGACCGGCAGGTCGATTTGGGTATCAGTTTCGGGAACTCTTGCTACAATGTACTGAGCTTCCGGTTTCAGAAACTTGTGATCGCTTGCTTCTTTGTCAACAGTGACCGGAGCTACCATTGCTGAAGGACGTACACTACTCGGAACCGGGGTGTTATCTTGACTGACAATTTTCGCTTGCTGAACGTTATGTGCCAATTTTATACTTGTTTTTCCGATGATTTCTGGAGGATCTGAACTTTTCAGCCACCCTGTAGGCTTGATGGGAAGTTTTGGTTTACTTCCATGTGCTGGTGGATTCTTCAGCCTAGCTGCTGGAGTTTTCTCTTTAAGCTCAGCTCCTATAGGCATATTATGTGTTTCCTGTGCTGTGGCGCTGCTCTCTGGCTTCGCTTTCACTGGTTTCAGTCGTGATTTTGCAAATAGTATGTTCTCCTCAAGGTGGCAACTACCGTCTCTGTTCGGCTCTACATCGCCATGTTTGTTTTCTTTAACTTGATCTGATAGAGTCTCGCTGTTCTCATAAATATCGATATCGGGCTTTTCAGCAGGTAGCGGCATAAATGGTTTGTGCAGGTTAATCTGCTGTGAATTTCGTGTTTTGAAATGACTTGTGTTTGCCTTTGTAATAATCTCCATTGGTTCATAAGCATCCATGCCATCAAATGATTCACCCACGCAAATAATTTCATCTTCTGTTTTTGTAGAATTTACGTTTGCGTACGGTTTGTGGACAAGTGACCAGAAATTGATGTACGAACATGGTTCAACGTAAGAATGCTCCGCTCCATCTTTCGCTGAGAGTTGTTCTTTATAGTGTGCCATTTCTACAAACAAAATTTCTAAATTTGTTTGTCTGTAATATATAATTTTCCTTGTGTTATTTTACTTTCATGATATCGTATTCAAATACTATTTTGATTCCTTTCATATATGTCTTAAACAGGAATTATGAGGATAAACTTGTTAGAGAGACTGATAATTTGGAAGTTTGAAGAACAAAATATTATGTATGCGAACTATGGTTTAATTGAAAAGTGCATTGACAATAATACTAGTCATATAAAATACCTGGATTCCCGTAACAAGTATCATAGAAAATAGGACCGCAACGATTGTCAAGGTACTTGTTAAAGGCATGCCATTCGTCTTTAGATTTATTCTTGTGTCCCGTCACAACGGCAAGGCGAAGCTGTGTGAGATATAGTGGCACACGGATGACTTCGGTCTCTAGGATGTCTGAATCTGTTGAGTGGGACAAATAATTAAGAAATTATACTTTTACTGTTGTTTCCCATTATTTATTAAATTATTATATTCGTTTTGCATACCATTAAGTATCTGTAAAGTACTGCTGATTAACTGCATTGTTTAAATAGCTATCATTGACCAGATAACTTCATATTGAACTCTGTTCATTAATTAAATACGCGTCTTTGTCTTAAAACAATTACATCATCTCCTTACAAAATGTGTGTCTTATAAATTCCGACCCTAACCGTGTACGCGCCATTTCAGGTTCAACGTGTCCATGAGTATGCTTTGCTATCTATTAATCATTGTTGTTAGCTATTTCTATGATTTCTATGACTTCTATGACCGTGACTACAACATTTTTAATCATGTAAAAAAATAGATATAATTGTGATAAATTTCCCGAACCTATATAGTTTCCAAGTAGGTAAATCTCATCAAATGTGCCTGTGAGGTCAATTTCAGGAATGTTGTTGGTATTTATTCTCCGGTTTCCAACTGTTATGATGGTCTTTTTCGGAAACTCAACCACGCATGGTATAGTTTGCTCTTGGAGAATTTCAGCGATCGTCCTTGCCTTTATAACAGAAAGTTTATGTTAATTAAAACCCATGTTCGTCTCAGGGTGTGTACAGTTATTTTAGTCCAAAGAAAAGACCAAGATGGCAACAAGGAGCCATCCAATTCTTTCCTCCACAAATCGATTCATAATAATATTCACCCTTTTATCCATCCATCCATTCACCCACCCATTTATAGACCCGGCCATAAATCCACCCATCAATTATTACACTAAAATCTTTTCATTGCCGATCCATTATTACACTCATCTTTTGATTGACCCATCCAGCCATCCATTCAATTATCAATAAATCCATTTACACATCCATTCAACCATCCATTTATCCATCCATACATCCGCTCACCCATCTACCAATCCATTCTTTCAACAATCCAATGATCCATCCGGCCATATATCCATCAGCCCATCTCTCCATTTTAGATCAATCCATTCAGTCATATTCCCACCCACCTATTCATCCACTCTCTTTGAACAATTCATTCATCTTTCAATTTATCACTCCACATATTTATTTAGCAACCCTCACATTCACCATTCCCCTATTCAGCAATTTACCAAATCCAGTAAGCAGTAGAAATTTAACCCACTGCATATGCTCAAGACATGTTTACAAAAATATGGATCTGAATAGATTTATGGAAGTTTAAAAAAGGACACAATATAGGCTACGAGTATGTATTTTTCTTTAATTATATTAACAAATAAGATACATATCTCTATTCGCACAGATTGATTTGGATGGAGTGATGGGCAATTACATAACAAAACAATTAAATCTTCGAATATTACCCCTTTTTTAGATCCCTGTATATGACATGTTGATATAAATACAGTTATTGTTAACTAACGATACCTTTTTGCCAGTGCCTTTGACACAAACCGGTTGCTCAAATTTCTGTGGAATGCTCACGTGCTTTACATTCTTGCCCAATCTAAATTGAGCAATGACCCTCGATTGCCTAGAAATGGTCTGAAATCGAATCACCTGAAAAGAAATTATGAATGGTGTCGTATTTATAAGGAAAACATTCGTCTGAGTGAGTGCCCGCTTCCGAAACATATGCAAGTTTGTGATAGTATCTTACTTTGAAATGTGTTAAACAAATACTACATGTAAATGCCTTTTGGTAGCTTAATGTTTAGTGGATGATTTTTGTCGACGGAGTTTCGAAGGGGAAAGGCGAAACCCGCCATGTTTAACCAGAAACACACAGAGCTTGTGTGAAGAAACAATCTACTCGTAAGGATGTGCTTTTATTTAATTAAAAATTCACTAAGTTAGTTAGTTAATTTGATTTCAGGTCTGACCCAACATAGATCCAGTGCAACCACATTGACACAGTCGCACATGCAGCTGTTACAACAATCTCCAGCATTCAAGATTATATGCGTGAACCGCCAATGTTGGCATGTTTCTACCTCTTAGTTGATATTTAATCATCAATTACTTAAGGAATATGACGTCAGTATCATGACATTGTTTCAAATGATACAAATAATCTCAGAAAGAAAAACACACATTTAGAACAGTGTTTATGTGCTCGTTCATAGAACGGAACTTATAACAGTTTCACATGGGGCGTATTTATGGCGGGCGTTCTAGATACCTCTGTAAAAGCACCATCAAATTTCGAAAACATGAGTATAGGTATAAAATGTAAGACAAGTTTGTAAAACAAGTCCTATTTCTTGATTCAATCAAGAATTATTTTCCATTTACCTAAAAGCGGCCATGTCCAACCAATAATTTAAGAGTCCTTTAACAAATCATCATCGAACTAGGTCAGAATTTAAATCGGCATACTATCTGAGACAAGTTTGTTGCAGGCTAAAGCGCTCAAGTCAATAGATAGCTAATACCCTTTAATTATAGAAACAAGCTTAAATCGGTCATAATAGGTATGGGCAGAAGATCTCGGTCAGGTTAAAAGAGGGCTATGACTAATCAGTATTTACACCGAAGTCCGCTCTCCAAATTTGGCTTAACGAACACCCACATATCACAACATTTTGTTTCTTTGAAATATAACAGGCGTATTTTGCAATAATTGGCGCTTTTAAGCTCATGTTGTCTCTGGTCAACTCGCTTAGGCTAAGATTGTCGGTTCTTCTGTATTATAACCATATTTCACTCGACATGTGCAGTCAAAAACATGATGCAGTTAAAGGCGACAACACGACAGCGATTCTCGTTGAAAAATTGCCATTTCGGTTGGTGAAAACCTTTCTTCTTGATCATTTTTGTTACTTCCCTTAATTTCAATTCCCTTGATATACGTCTATTTGTTCAAAACTTCCATTTTAATAAGGGGATAAAATAAAGTATTGTATGACATCAAATATTAAACGTTGCGAAATATAGGTTAAAATTAGTTGATATAATTATACCATAAATGTGAAGCCACAAGTGGTCTGAAAAGAAAATGTTGAAACGATGGCGGAGGAATGACGGAAAGCTCGATATCGGCCAGACAAGATATCGGTCAGACTTGTATCCGATGGGCTAGGCGATATCGGATCGATATTGTTCACGATATTCATCCGATATATAAATTAAATCGGTCCGATATATATCCGATATGGAATTACTGGTTTGGTAACGCGTGTGAGACGGATATTGGCTTCCTGTAAGTTAATGTATGAATATCATATTGGTGGCAATATCGGCTAGGTATTGTGAAATATATTTAATCTGATAATAGACATATACCATTCAAAAGTATTAATTTAAGTTTGTCGCATAAACACCTTTACCAATGCTACCACCTATGGTAGTGTAATGTTCTGTATTATGTCTGATCAGAACATAAAGTAAAAGACCCTTGTGTATGTAAAGGGATATGACAGACGTGAAACGGGATTTGAATAATAGAATATTATCTGTACAACAGTTTTAAAAATAACTAACTATGATTCTTGAAATATATGTATATAATGCAGTGAATGTTATTTGCTGACTACTAGTTGGTAGGCAGGGCTTATCAGAACATGCAGAGCATATCAGAGACCACTACAGTATGTATTAAAAATGATATCGAAAAGCATATTCATCATTGATTCGTGCCTATTATAGATATGTATGCATTTACTCTTCGTATAAAATGAGCAAAGCCAACGGTTACAAAAATGTAAACCTTTTTTTTAAGTATCGGCTATATCAGATTTGTTTACTTCCTGCATTATGTTTCAAGAACGAATGTATTACTTTGTGTTAAGTCATACGTTAAACTGCTATAACGATGTTACAATCTCGTTCAATATCGCTGTTTTCGGCTTTACCTTAGTTGCCATGTGATTCAGGTTACTTCCTAATACAAAAACACCTTAGATTTCTTTACATAAATGCTCATGTGAGGGCATGGATCACACGACATGACATTGGCGAAATAAGCAGATGACTGACTTAATTTGGTTTAATATCAGCTATTTCAACTTATATTCAGATGAATCAGAAGATGTTAACTCGTCCAGTACACAAAATATTATCCCAAACACTACGCTGTTAAAAGGGTTATTTGTATTCATTTAAATGCGTATCATTCAATTTGTTGGTATATTATAATAAATTGTCGTGCTGTTTAAATTAATGTATAATTATGTAATATTTGTAGCATATTTGAACTAGTGTTCCAAAGCCAATGAAAGCCTTTACTTTAGCAGTTTTTTTGCTATGCAATACATTAAGACCTATGATAAATGTATAACATGAATAGTTATGACGTTCGTGGACCACTACATGACCAAGCCGTTGGCTATTTCGGACCATGAAGTGGCGCTTAAGGAATTGGCAATGCATTGTAGGTTCAGGGACTTCTTAGGATCTGTCAGAAGATAATATGGCATTTGACAAGGCTTGCCGTATCGCAAAGGCAATGGAAATGCCTGAATATAACACGGCCTACTTCTGGCCATAATGAGGGTCGGTCGTCGTTGCATCTGAAGTCACATTTTTGGACAAAGGGGAAACAAGATAACAGAAAGACAGCAAACGGCGCAACAGTGAAAAAATGGTCCATCGAAACGTTTTTGTCCGTTGAACGTCGTTCAAGTAAAGTAATGATCTTGTAGTGAACAGTGGCTTATTGGCTTCCTATGACATGAACTTGCCGGTGACATTAGCATGCCATTCGTCATCGTACGGCATTGGTGCAGTGTTGTGGCATATAATAGAAGATTGACAAGGGCAGCCTATTGTTTTGCTTCTAGAACTCTGTCGGAAAGTAAAACAAAGTATAGTCAGATTCACAGAGAATCACTTCCTCTAGTGTATAATGTGAATATATTTCGCAAGGATCTGTATGGACGCATGCACTTTGATCACAAAATTAAAACAGTTTGGCAACTTATTTTCCTCGTTTAACCTTGAAAATGTTTACAGTACATCTGCTTTCATGGTAGTTGCGACTTTCCGTCACGTTTACTAGTACCCGACATGGACGCATGATATATTGAAGAAAACCGAGCACATTCCCTTTTCTGCCAAAGATAATGCTGAAATAGTTCGAAAACATCCGCTTTTAGACTGAACGAGTACATAATAATTGGTTTGCCAAACCATGTTGCTGACAGAGAACTATAAAGGGGATATTTACACCGGAGAATTGTTATACTATGGTGATTACGCTATGTTTTACCGAATACTTAAAAGCATTTTTTTTACAAGAGTTGCATGATCAACATCGGGGTATTTGGCACAAAAAACACCGCACTACCCCTGGAAGTGTGTAGCAAAGCCATGACAGAGAGTGCACATCGCTTTGCTGAAATCAGGCAACAAAATGTCGTGGTTGTGATACATTTTCCAAACGGATCGAAGTCGTGTTTGTGTAATTAACCACAAGTCCAAGAACCATTGAAAATTGCGTTACATGTGATTTACCAAAATAACCAGTCAGTGATAATGTTGTAAGGTTTACATCGGTGGGTTTCAAATATTTCTAACAAACAATGACATACAACATACTCTGGTTCCTTCCTGCAATCCGAGCTTGGACAAGGTAGCTGAATTGACTTACCGTTAGACAAGCCATTTTAATACCAAAGATCGACAGCAAAATATCGAAGCCGGTTGATGTTGCTTACACCAAATAAGGAGCAAGACATTGAACGATTGAAGACAATTATGACATGGGTCATAAACAGTGTCGCATGTATTGTAAAGGAGAAAGCGTTCTGGTGAAAACATCATTACTTGATGGGAGATAATGTAAATGTCTTCATACATTTATTCAACGAAAAAAATGACCAGTAAAGTATTAAATAAAAGTGAACAAAGTTATCCGTTTCTGTTATGCTCATAATTTACGTTAAAATCGTTGAACACCAGAAACGTTTTTTCTTACTTACTGAACTTATCTCCAAGAGTTTGATATCAACAGAAAGCTTTTGAAATTATGTTTTGGGAAAATGAAAGCAGATACACGAACACATTTAAAATATGATTGGTAAAACATTTCGAATGTTAGTAGATCTAAATACCAAAAATTAACAATAATATAAAATTGAAATAACAACATTTAACTGTTAATCGATTTCCATATCTCTTGCCAACAAATGATCAATAAGCTTTGATCAACTCGTTATGGGTAATTATTTATCTTCTTTATTTTCCATTTGTTAAGTAGCTCTTTAAAATATTTTCAAATCAAATGTGAGACATACATGAATATAAAAAACACGTTGTTTTTATTTGATAAAAAAGCTTTGATTGCCCTTTTGAAAGAGCATGATACCTATTTCCTCTACAATATAACCTTAACATTGAGCTGGTGTCAGTTGAACGTGAAAGGGTCTATCAAAACCACAAAAAAATATTACAAAAAGTCCCTCATCTGAACATTATTTTACACAAATGTGCAATTGACGTTTGTTCTCACTTGATAGCAGATATATATGTATGGTTGACCTACCATTCCCCTGTCAAACGTATCCCCCTGTATTTCCCCGCAGTAGCCTTGTGTTATCATGACAATTCTCGGCAACTTTTTGCTGAACTTCTCTAAAAAATCCTTCGGTGAGTATTCCTTCTTCTCAACAATATAATCATCCATGGTTGAGTTGAGATGAGCTGGGTCGGGTATCTTGAAATACCTTTGAATATCGTTGTATGATTTTTTATCTATAGGCAACTGGTCGATATCGTTAAGAGTTCAAACTAAAGAAGGTCTTCGTTTACACGTCCTTCAATTGGCCAGACACAATGTAACATCTGTGCTTTTCACTGTTTTACATCTTTGAAATATCTATCACTGAAAGGATTTTGTTTCCAGACAGTGAGCAAATCATTCACTATGTTTCAGAAAATGTCCAACCAGTACACGCCTTTACTCCTCCAACACAAACAATACAATGTACAATACTCCACGGAATACCCTTAAACCATCATGAATAAGTTCGACATGTATTCATGCATTTACTTCATTGTCCATTTTCTTCCTTCTATATTAAAAGCTGCATACACACTTTGCATGTACTACCTAAATACAAAATATGTTAATCACATAGTCTTGAAATCGCCACAGGAACGTGTGTTGAAACAATTTTGATAGAAGTTTGTCAAAAAGAGTTCTTCTTGTTTTTGCTCGAAGTGCAAATAGTTGAGTGTTACCCCGTTAAATGCATCGTCTGATACACACGGTCTTCTTTAAAGCTTTGCTTTGTTAGTTGACATAATGGATGAAATGTTTAACAGCGCAGCAACTGTTTACAAAAAGTCCGGGCTTCAAATTACACTAGTATTATAAAGCAGTAATTAACCCAATCATAGCGCAATTTCTCGAAATAACACCTAACAGACCTTCATGTTGTCCTACACATTTTTCCTTCTAATAATATTAAATATAATTCCAATTATAGTGTCTTACAGTACAGATTGCATTTAAATCTAGAATCGGATTTTCGGTACTTCTTATGAGATAATTTTGTGTTAAAAACAGGTATATAACTCACACAATTACTAGCTTACATTGACTTTCACTCCGTTGGGAGTATACTTTCACATAGTGTGTTGTATTTTTTCACAAGTGTTATGCGCATATTAACTTGGTTAAGCCTCAACCCGCCCCCCCCCACCCCACACACACCAACCTTATAAAGATACAGCTGTCTTGATACATGTGTTCTGTATGTGGTGTTTGTATGTTTATGACCATTGTTTAGTGTTCTTTGGGTCATTACCTTGTGCTTTTAAACAGGGCTTATATTTGATTATTTGACACATGGTTGTCGTTTTCATTGTACTATTCACATTATTTTATAAAAAGTGCATTGTTATTTCGACCACTAAATGAAAATTTAAATCAATGCAACTGCGTTTTTCCCACCTGCCATCTATATGAGAAAGGGTGAATGCATAAGTTTTATAGTTCCTTACAACAAGTTTGAAGTGTGTCTTTGTTACATCGTAAAATTTCTAATGGGCCTTAACATTGTGCAACGAAACAATATCTCTGTTATTTGAGGCGCTACTGTGCATTTCTGTGTAGTTTCCATTATACTATGTCAAAACAACTTGCCAATGTACTTGGATTATGGGCTTTGCTTAATAACACAATGAAATCTTCCGGGACAAGCTCAGCAGTCGAAAATTATCATATTTAGAGGCTTAATGTAAGGGCCCAAACGAATATGAGCTAGATATACACTCATTTAAACACCACACATACACAAAAACAAACACAGCAGTAAAGCCTCAACATATGACATCTTTATGTTACCCGTAATGATGCCCAATTCTTGTCCATGATATACGGGTCTGCCTTTTATCTTTTGTTACTATGCTTGTTGATTCCATTCAAATACTGCCGTGATCGATTGTTGCCTGTGCAATGTGTGACCAATCCATCTCCAATTCTTCAGAATTAATTTGAAGGATGTTTGTTGCTCTGTCGTAGCCCAATCATTTTGGTTGCAATTATGTCCGGTTATAGGATACGTGAGATCTTTCTCAGGTACTGTTAAACACAAACTTTACCCAAGGCTTTTGATTGGTGCGTCTCAAGAATATAATATATTTTAAGCTTTGTACATGTACAGAAGAAACTGACGAAAGCCTTTGCTTGATCTGTACAGTCACTGTACCCTCAACCCAAGCAATAGCCACTGTATCCACAACCCGAGCTATAGTCACTTTACCCTCAACCCTAGCTATAGTAACTGTAACCCCAACCCAAACTTTAGAAACTGTACCCTCAACCAGAGCTATAGTCACTGCATCCACAACCCGAGTTATAGTGACTCTACCTTCAACCCGAGCTATAGTCACTACCCTCAACCCGAGCTATAGTCACTCTACCCTCAACCCCAGCTATAGTCACTGAATCCTCAACCCGAGCTATAGTCACTCTACCCTCAACCCCAGCTATAGTCACTGTACCCTCACCCGCGCTATAGTCACTGTACTCTCAACACTAGCTATAGTCACTGTACCTACAACCCGAGCTATATTCACTGTACCCTCAACCCGAGCTATAATCACTGCATCCACAGCCCGAGCTATAGTCACTGTACCCTCAACCCGAGCTATAGTCACTGCTTCCCCAACCCGAGCTATAGTCACTGTACCCTCAACTCGAGCTATAGTCACTGTACCCACAACCCGAGCTATAGTCACTTTATCCTCAACCCAATTTATAGTCACTGTACCCACAACCCGAGCTATAGTCTCTGTACCCTAAACCCGAGCTATAGTCACTCTACCCTCAACCCGAGCTATAGTCACTGCATCCATAACCCGAGCTATAGTCACTTTATCCTTAACCCGACCTATACACGAGCATGAAGCTCGCGTTATTACATTTCAATCACAAGGAAAGTGATGTAGTAATAGTTTTAAATCACAAGGACCAAGGACTGTGTTTTATAACTCGCATTCGTTTAAATGAAAATGGCTGAAGTTTAAAAGTGTCTTATTCAAAATCAATATAAACACATGTATAACAAACATAGACTTTGCGTGATAAACCTTTCACAACTTACTAAATCATGCATTTACGGAAAATATTAATTACTGATAACAAGATTGTAACCGTGTATTTAATAGTGCTAAAAGATCAACTATCGTCTCAAAAGGAAGAATTACTGCACCTGGCTTTCAAATTAATCACGGTATCCTTCATAAAAACTATTCTTGCCGATATTTATTCATGATTTTTTGTCAATGAAAAACAGTTGTATAAATTGTGGTAAATCTTATTTAGGAGTAAGAATGCATCTTTAAGAAGTTTAGTGACAAATGGGCCTTATAAATTATTATTGAAGTCATTTTACCTTTATATTGGGAATATTAAATAAAAATATATTACCTTTGTAAAATTAAAATAAATTAAGTAGGTTTTGAAGTATACGCACATTGCATATTGATAAATGTTATAAGGATAGCATGTTTTCAATTTTGCAGTGAAATCGTTACAAGGTGGGGCGTACAAGCCGTACAACAGCCGCAAACAGCCATTTATACCCACAAAATCACTGAAACAAGTCTAAACATTGTCTTCTCAATATGTTTTACATAACATGTGATTTAATCCACATATCATAATTTATATCGTACAAATTGTGTTCAGCCTGAGCCAAATGTTGTTAGAGCGTTAATACCTACGTGGAAAACTACAGAAACAAGCTTGGTAGCAAAAGGTTTAAACATAAACCGGGTTTAATGGCACTAAGTAAACGCCAAAGACATAGAACACAAAAAAAATCATAAATAAGAAACATTGAACAACAGCACAGTGCATACATACTATATATAAAAAAACCAAGTATGTACATCAAGGATTGTTAGGTGCCACCTTTGAGCGGTCAGTAAAATGTACTGGAGGTTTAAACCAGTTAACGTGCACAAACCTCGCTCTTATCCCAACGATCCTAAATAAAAAAAAAAACGCAAAAGGTAAATCTTATCAAAGATTTGGGTAGTGCTAAAAGATTTACGGTGATCAACTATCGTTTAATAAGGTAGAAAAACTGCACTTATCTTTCACATTGATCACGGAATTCTTCATAAAAATCAGTTAAATCTACAAGCAGTTTCATACTTTTTACTTATGCGGCATACTTAAACTCATATTATACGATTTTTTGTGAATGTTATTGATCTGGATTGGCCGCTATATACTTTGCATGGATTCATTGCCAGTCTGGTTGTGTCTAAACAGTCTTAATCAAGCCAAGACGTCTATGATGAATACTTGGATGCTGTGGCCACTCTTCAGGAATGTCTTGAACACCACATATTGCAGAAGCATGGAGCTGATTACTGCTGTCCTGTCGGGCTTGGTCATTGCGTCGTTTATTTTAATCTACAAGAAACGGACACAAACGCCTGATAGGTATGGATTTTGTTGTTGCATAACAAAGCAAAAATATGCTACAAAGTAACAAACATTTTCGCCAAATGTATACTATGGTCAATATAATCATATGTTAATACAACATACGCTCAAATGCATATGAAAAACACGTACAATCAGTATTTCTAATAAAGGTTACACTAGGTACTGATCCAACGTATTGGCAAAATGACAAATGTATGCGATTGGCTACAATCAAATAAACAAGGTCAGGGCCACATTTAAAACAACACTTACAGACAAAGAAATTTCAAATAAGTGGCAAATTTGCACCGTTGTACTACATTTATCGGTACAAATATTGTATCTGTTCTAATCAACATTTTGAACCGGTAGCTATGTACTAACAAAACAATCAGGGTCAATGACTTAAATGTAGTACACTACTTATGTGTGTCAGTTCGATTATACTCGCTCTCGGGTAAAGTCTGATTCGGCGAATGCTCAGATAAGATTGATTGTCATATAAGGTTTTTGAAACATAACGCACAGACGGAATGTAACACTGGTTAGAACCCTAGATTGAATGTAAACCGTTACCACTAGACCACGGATCCGACACAACTAAACATTTTCTGTAGTTTTATCTTCATAATAGTTCACAAAGTTTTTAACCTTAAACAAGCCAATCAGAGCTAAGTATTCCATGCACTGTATTTCTATAGATGTGCTTCGTGACGGAATTGATTCTTAATTCAGCCCTGACGTCACATTTAATGAGTTTCCTACACGAGTCTGAACGATCTCATTTTGGAACACAGTGGCCATTTTTTATCGAAAACAACCTGTACACTAGTAGAAATAGTTCCTTTATTCTTAAATAATAGCATCAATTAATTGTAGTGTTTTACGTGAGTTTTGTAAATCTAAATCTAATTTGAATGCAAATAAGGTGTGTTAATGCATATATAATTAAGAAGTCCAAGAGTTAAGTTTAACTGCTTAATCTAAAAAAACTGCGCGATTTATTTGCAGCGTAGTTAAATGTAAAGATTTCTGACATTAAAAGAGTCCGCATATATCCAAGGTTGTTTTCGAAGGAAAGTGGTCAAGCTCTTCCAAATGCAACAATCAATGCTATATAGAGTGTATATAATAAATTAAGAACGATTTTATTCTAACCGTATGGTCGTTGTAGCACAGAAACAGACAAAATGACGTCACCGTTTCTTGTTCGAAAAAAAAAACTAGGCGCAGGTGGTCGCAATTAATGCGTACATCATTTAAAAACTTTTGGTGAAATGCCGTAAATAAATGTTTAAAAATACTATTTATAAGATCCGTTTCTTGTCACGAGTCACACGAGTTTTGACCTATACATAACTGTATTTAGTATTTTAAAGAGGCAAAATGTAGGATGAGGCAATTATTATTTTTATTTTTTATTTTAATGTAATGCATTATCATGTTGAACTCATTTGACTTAAATGATCAACAAAAAAGCATTGGAAAAGGATTTGTGTACAAAGAAAACATTATAAGCGAAATCAAGGGGCTATTTATTATTTTTTTTTATATATAAATTATTATAGTGTGCCCCTTGCAAGCATCAACAATAGAACATACATTACATAAAGAACAATAAAACTCATTTATGGAAGCTTCATTAACAAGTAACGTTTTTAACACTCGGCCCATTGCCAAATGCATGCATACACTGCAAATAATTATAGATGCTAGAACATACTCGCACATTAACTGTTAATGAAATAGCTAATCTAATATAATTATGGTCGTTTCCGGGCTCATTAGACGTGGTATTTGTTACAAGTGGCTGAAGCTGAAATGGGCCACAACAAGCGAAAGCCGTTTCTACTTGACTTGTTTCACTATTGGACAAAATCACTTTACCACAGACAAAATTACTCTTATAGCTAATAATGCGTGTTATCAATAAGCAATGGTACTTCACTTGAATAATCCAATCTATAAACAACATTGTTTGTAAGTATGCAGATGAAGTTACTCTTGTCAGTGGTGTGGTGAATCCATCCTTATGGTGGCGACGATCCAGTAAGCAATGTTCTATGATATTTAGAAATTATTTAAGACAAATAATAATAAGAGGTAACACTAGTTCTCCAGACAAGGTGTGCCTCATGGGTCATTTTTTTAAATAAAACACACACTTTATATAAACTTAACCATACGATTTGTTTTACCTAAGCGCGGCTTGATTTCAAGTACATGTCTGGCATTTTCCGATAGTTCATACCACTCACGCCTGGAAAATTTGGTATATCGAGTGTTTATCTACTGGACATTAATTCTTGATTTTCGGTAGCTCGGCAAATGGAATGTAAATTGAGTAAAGTAGTTTACGATCGGATTACTTTGATCTTGCAAAAGTGAATGCCGATTTTTAGACAAAGGTATGGAACTTATGAACTTGTATTTCAATCTAAAACGAAAACAAGAAAAACGTTTATGCATGGCATCAAGTCGGCGCAATGAAATTAGAAGAAAAACGTGCAGGCAGATAACCAAAAATGGTAATTATTTCAATGATAATAATTTTTGTTTATATTGGGTGTACATATGCTCGAAGGGCATTATTTATACACCAAGAGGGAATTATCTGGAGTTCATTCTTTCGAATGACAAAACAAACAATTATGCTCAAGGTTAATTTTTCTAAACTCGGCATTTTTGCTGTCACCAAAGGAGATTACTGCGTAGGAGGTTTACAAACATAAAGGATATTGTAATCGTACCGTGTAACCTTCATCTATTTGGGCGTAAGTTGATATCAATTGGAACACCTCGGCCTGTATCTATCTCGGAGATGGCCGAGTTGTTATGATTGAGTTAGTATTAAAAATCAAAATTTTCAAAATGATAAGCAGGGCTATTAAAATTTAAGGTTTCATTGTCAATTAAAGTGTAAAGTTTTATAAAGTATACTAAACTTCATATTTTATCATGCAACATGGAAACTATTGAAAGCATTGTTCTGCAATTTATGAATTAGTCCCTAAGTTGGAATATTTCTAAAGTAATATCAAATATAGACGGCGCCCATCTAGCGGTTGAATTTTATACAGTTCTACTGAGTAGTTGACCGGCAGTATCATGACATTATTATATTGAGTTATATGGGTTTTTATTCTTTATTAAGCAAATAGCAATAATGATATTTCAGCCTATCATACACTATATAACCTAAGATATACGATGAAAAATCGAACATGAACTTGAATGTCTTGGTGATCATTTAATATAAGTTCACGACCAAAAATGGCACAATCAAAACAACTTTACACCTTGGTATTCCTCCCTCTCCCTACAGTAATCTTCAGTATTTTAGTGTTGTTGTTGCTGTTGTTGTTTTTGATGATGTTATTGTTTTAACTTTTTGGTAGCTGTAATCGTGTATTAGATGCAACTTGTTATTTCGTCAAGCATTACATGATAATACCTGGAAATTATATAAACAGTGATAAAAATAGTAATTAAAACTTGCTTTCTGTTATTTTGAGATGTAGAAAATGCCTCCCTAATATTGCCAACACCTACAACTTATATGTTGTAAACACCTGGAGGTAAGGTATCGACTGTGAAAGCATGTTTCTCTAAGTATAATTCCCAGATGTTTTATCAATAAACCCAACGATATTGGAGAATCATGAAAACAGTTTACTGCAGGTGTTAACGTTAATCCATACACAATGTAATCTTATACTTCAAATATTCAGCCAAACAAAGTGCAAAACATAATTCATGCATTTCCATATAGCTTTATTCTTGTTATTTTGTTCAGTTGGGTTCATTAAAACAATTATGCTGAATTTTATACTTTGAATTATTGTACTTAACTATGTGCTTTTCAACAGCTCTTAAGTTCATACATCAACAATATAGACAAACAACAGTATAATCAATGAGCCAAATGTAAGGTTGCAGTCCACTGTATTTCAGACAGTGTGGGCGAGACTATCCGGCCGACACGGTTATTCTCCACCAATTTCCTCGAGGACCTTTCGCCCCGAGTATGTCCCCCTTTTGTATCAAGATAGAAACGTATCTGAGGATGGCAAAAATACCGTACCAGGTAAGCAATACGATGTCCAATGCACAATTAAGCGGGTAATTTCATCGAGCCATTGCAAATTATGTCCGAAATGAAAAGCATTTCAGTATTGCTAAAATTATGCTATTATTATTATTCGTATATATTACCGATACAACATTACAGAACATGTTATGTAGTATTTTATTCTTTATTTCAACAGACATTTTACATGATATGACTTATTTGGAATAACTCAAGGCCAAACAATTTTGTTTGTTAAACCGTTTTAGATATAATTGTTACGTTTCTCCTGATAATATAGTTTTATCGTCTCTTATTGTTCTCGTGTATTAACATGAAGCCATACATATTATACAAACACTTCAAATCGCAAGAACAACACAATGGTTTGACTACAAGTTATCATAAATAAGTTTCAGCGCTTCACAGTCGTCATTGTGACGTAAATGTCATTTAAGATTAAATGTATGTGGATAATGTGCACTAAAAACTATTATATTTATACATTCAACTATCATCCCAGACCTATTAGTGCTTGAAGCTTATAACCAATAGAAGAGCTTGGTTACTTTTATATACCTATGGCCTTTAGCTAAAACCATATTGTTTTCATCATTTGCTTTTTTTTCTATTCCGAATAAGAATTTGTTTATTAAAAGGATGAAATGTGCGAGCTCTTCAAAAAATGAAGCGTTCATTACGGTAACTAAGACATTTTATAAATAAGTATTCTTGATCTTCTGTTTCTTCTCAATAATCACAATTAGGACTATCACGGCTTGAATGTATATGAAGATGAGCATTTAAATTGCAGCTAGCGATTTCTATTCTTACATTATGGACACAGGACATTCTGCCTCCCGCAAAATAATACAATACCTGACTTTTGTGACCTTTTCGACAAATTTTGAGAAATCAGTCGTATGCTTCAATATCATGCTGTTGCATATTAAAAATAAGATCTTTATGTCACAGTCTGTCAAAAGCTTTCGAAATATCACAGATAACTATGCATGTTGGTTTCTTCTCATCAAATGCCTTAAACATACCAATTAACTGATAAAGAGTGTAATGACCAGGCAAAACAAACAGATTGTAACCTGTTTAATATCAAGTTTATGAACAAAACAGATCAGACATGATTGTTTACATATTTAAAGACTGTACGTTTGATTACGTTCTTAGACAGCTTTTTAGTGAAAGTGGTTTCACATATCCAAAACTTACAAGATGTATATTCCAATATGTAATTCAAACCACAACGGATCTCATTTAATGATAAAACATACTGTCAGTTATTATCTCTGTTATGAAGTACTTACTAAACCAAAAGCAGGTTACCGGAGCCCATTTATTCCATTATCCTAGGATAAGTTTTATACTTTTATATATTCAAAAATGTATACCACTCTCCATGAAACTCAATCGCTTCTTTTTTATATTTATAAAACGACTTCGACACTGATGCTTAATGGCTATCAAAGGCAAGGTTGTGTTTAATATTTTCCCATCATGAATTTACACGAAATACATATCGCAAAGTAATTAGTCAGTATTCCACTCCAGTGCATTACGGCCGTATTCAACTCTGCTGACGTCATGTCATGTACGTATTATTGGGCGTTGTTAAAATGACATCATAAAACAAAATAGTGCGTCATTAATTTGAGATTATCAAGAAAATACATGTCTTTAATGTGATTTAACCATAACCAGAAATGCATATAATAAAAGATTATTAGCACTGCGTTTTGGTCCTGAATGTCGTACTCGACTCTCTAGAAATCCGAATCTGCAAACTTCCAAACGATATTGATGCGAAAAGCTACAGAAACAAGCTCAGTAGCAAAAAGTTTAAAAATAAACCCGGTTTAATTGCAATGGGCTAACGCCAAAGACATATAACATAAAATCACAAACAAGAAACATGAAAGAACAGCACAAAACTTCACAAGCAGCACAATGCATACATACTATATACTAAAAAAATAGGTATGTTTATCAAGGATTGTTAGGAACCGCCTTGGAACGGTCAGTAAAATGTAAACCAGTTTAAGTGATCGGTGTTTCAGGCGTCATAATAGGATTATTTAAATACATTAAATGAATGTCGATATAAAATCGATGATTCATGCTGATTAATACTTACAACCTCAAGAGTGTTCATAGTTACAAAATGGGGCCAAAGGGAAGTCCCCATGGATCGAGTACAACGGTGAGACACTTGGAGATAGCAAGTTGATTATGTCCTACATGGTTGAGAAATGTGGGATAAACCTCAGTATGGGCCTAACAGAGGAACAGAGGGCCATAGGCCGGGCCTTCCAGACTCTCGTCGATGAACGCATGTATTGGTAAGCACTAAATCAATACTTATTACGTTACGTGTTTCTGTTGACTGTATAATACTTGATAAACATAATTATGTCAAATCATCTATGCGATACAAATTGATACCATGAAAGTTACAAATAGTGAAATCATCTTATACACACGTTGTTAAAATGCTCAAGGCAAGCCCTCAGAAAACACTGAACGAAAGGCACAAATAAACAAATACCACACACAGACAGAACACGCATTGAAATATTTTTATCAATGAAAAAATGAGATTACCGCTATAACTGTAAGTGAAACTTGCTTTCACTGGAACTCGAGTTTACTGGGGGTTTAAACTAGATGATATAATCATAACCTCTCAGTGTCACTCTTCACCTTATTGAATGCAGAAAAGCGTTAGAATTTATCATGTTCTATCCTGTTTCCAAACACCGTTATTAACTTTAATAAAATTAAATAAGTTTGAAAGTCGACACACTCTAATATTGTTCCAGAGAGATTTGTTTAAGTACATTTTTTGTGTTTCATAGTGTAAATTATTGCAGGCTAGTTTTGTTAGAAAGATGGGTGTTTCACAAATCAGAGATGCCTGGCACTCTCACCAAACTTCCAGCCATTTTAGTATGGCATATCAGCCGGAAAACTAAAAATATGGCGTATGCACAGGGACTTGGCAGACATACGCAATTCGAAGTCGAAACATTGCTTGAGAACGATTTGAAAGCATTATCGGATTTTTTAGGTAAAAATAATAATGTTTACAGATCAGAAACATGGTTAGTGAAATGTATAAAGCAGGGGTGTGTCAAAACACACAGTGTCCAAAAAAAAAAGGAAGATATTTTTGCATTTTGTCAAAATAAGGTTGTTTATATGTTTAATTTGGCTAGTTTGTATAAAATATATTTTTGTTGATATGAGATTCATTATAAACACTTAAAATGGCGGATTTGATCCTAATCAAAGATTTCAAAACTAAAGTATTGCGCTAATTGTATGTAATTGGTCAGTAGTTGCTGTTGATTTATTATACGACCAAGAACCAGCCTGTAATTAATTGATTATGGTTCGCCGTTACATTGCAAAACAAAACGAGGTGTTTAAATGAAGTACAACATCGTCTTAACGTATTTTAAATGGCCACCATGACTTTCGAATGCATCTGATAATATGGCATACTGTTCATTTTATCATTGTGACATTTGTCATATATTTAAGTGACAAGAAATATTTATTCGGCGAAGAGCCTAGAGAGGTCGATTGCGCGATGTTTGGGCAGCTGTGTCTTGTCCGTTATCATGTGCCAAACAGTGTCAAAGCAAGAACACATTTACAAGGTACATTAAAGTTTAAATAAATGTCGGAATCTAAAGAAGGGTTATAGTTAGAAATGTTTCGAAATGTATAATTTCATAGAAAAATGAGGGCTTTATTGCTCTATATCAAGTCCTTTGACATGTGCCGAATAGTGTGTAATGTAAGCAAGGGCGTATTATTAAGGTGCTACTGTATTCATTGAATTCATTTGAAAAGTAATACTAAAATATGATGGTTGATTTATCAAATGATGTTACTAGTAAGTGAATCCTTAACACTGATATATATTTGCTAATTACGGTATCTGATACACAAATATGTGAAATGTGGATGCCGTTTGAATCCATATTATTTTGGAATCAAATGGAAAGGATTTGTTTGCAGTGAAAGTTAATACAATTGTTCTTATCGGACATTCTTAAACATACAAATGAGCTTCTTATTTTTTCTTTGGCCTTCAAGATTGCAATGTATGTCAGTTTACGTCCCATTTCAGTTTACATAAAGAACAAGTTTACAAACTTCATCTATAAATGTATTTTCGGTCAATTAGTTAGCAATCAAGTACGTTTCAAATGATAACACATTGGATAAAACAACAACAAAATAAACCTGCGTACCTTCCCACAACTAAAACTGTGAAAAGTAAAACGTATAAGAAACACATTGATCATTGTGGTCTTGTATTTTATTTTTTGCAGAATCCCTACCGAATCTCACGGCTTATATGAACAGAATGATTGAGAAATTTTGGCCGGATTGGGAGGAATGTACAACAAATGGATTTGCAAAAGCGGCAACAAAATAGAGAAACACTAAAATCTGAAAGTGTCCAATTTTGGAGGCATACCGACAACATGTTTTATGCGCATGGGCGCTTGCCTTAAAGCTGGAATCATGTATTTTGGTGTCAGTCAAACAACGCCAGGGATAGTATTCAATATTGGTTTTGTTCAGGTCAGAGAACGAACTGGCTTTTGATATATGGTACTCATATTTCTTCTGTCGCATATTTCTTCTTTTGAGGCAAACGGGTAAAATGTTTATACATAGTTTTACCAGATTCATCGAAACTGTCGGATAAGGGATTGGTGAGAATAAGAATGATGCATATAGTTTTATTCTATAGTTGTTCGCTAGATTTTATTTCTTCCTATTCTGGAGATAATAATACAAGCTATAAATGATCATTTAATACTAAAATAGAGACCAAAGCGTTTGTTTACACTTGATTTGCTTTATCCATTTTGTAATAATTTTGCAGATTGAAAAATACAAAACTACAGTACAATCATGAAACACGCATATTATGCACAAATGTATTAATTGCAGGTTGATCAATCACTATTCTGACAATATAAACTGTACATATGCTAATTGTATGTAATTAACGTGCTTTGTGTTGCAACAAGATCAAACCATAGATAATAAGGTGAAGTTGTACTCTTAATATACATAAGTGAGCCACAAGTACTTTGTGAGTTGTTTTGTATTGGTGTGTCAAGCAAGGAAGATAACCTAGGTTTTCGCGATCTGTTTTTACTGTAACACTTGTTATTCCTTACAAAATGTTCCACTTTATGATCTGTATGTTACTGTCGCAATTGTGACTCTTTACAAAATGCTGTAACTGTTGTTGTTGTTTTTTTGCGATCTGTATGGTAATGGAATAGTAATTTTCATCGTGGGAATATGTGAACAGTATTGAATGTGTTTGGTATTTTATTAAACAAAATGTTTTAAACGATTTATATCGAAATATTGAATATAGCTATCCAGGTAAGGATAAATAATTTTTATTGTGATTGTTCAGTTTTGTAAGTAGAATGTATCTCAATAAATTATATTTTCAAATGTTAGATTTTTTACACGGTTACAGAATAAAGATATATTAAGGTTTCAATTCATTATACTTCAGTTCATGATATTGTAAGAAGGGCATTTATACAAGCATAAACGTGTAAGCCAATCGTTATCCAATATCAATTTAAATCTATGTTATTTGATTTATTTCTATTGTACCATAATAGCTTAGGTAATGAATATATTTATTTAAACATTTGTTTCAGTTGTTACTCATGTTGTAACCAGAGGCAATCTGGATGATTATCGAATTTGGCGACCGTATCATGACCATAAACATTGTAACTACGTCGGGTTGGGAATCGATTAGTTTTTCCAAAGTGTTGTTTTTTACGTTTTGCTTTATCGAATAAAGTTGATTCAAATTTATAAGATCCATGACTATATCTGAAATACACACTTTATATTATTATTTACCACATACGATGAACTATTAAACAGCTTTGTTAACGCTGCTCCTACCCTGAACGTGTTGAATGTGTTGGCCGTTGATCCATGACCTAACGTCAACCCTTGGATATTATTATGATGAAATCGATACCATACATATACGTTAATTATATCACATAATCCATAATAACGTAACACTTTGGCTATACGGTCAAATCAGAACATTGAAATGAGATTTAAAGGTAAATTAACATCAACTATACAATATTTGAAATAGCATGCCTGCCGCAAGCGCTTAGTGTTCCGTAAACGGTATTAATAGCAAGACAGTGGTAGAATCATGTACATGTACTCTTTCATGAGCTAAGTGGTCTAAAGGTTCTCTGTTTCTGTTGCGAACAATTATTACCACAGTGAAACACATTCAAAAGCTTCCCCGAACAATTAGCATCTACATAAACTTTCAAAAGTACATAATATACAACCATTACCATGCATTGCATTACAAAAATAACTGCTTTGTATTTTATTTGGTACACAGAAGACATAAACGTTCTGTCGAGAATGAGTTAAACAATATACACTAAACGTGTGCCAAACTATCAAACTAAGCCTCATATCATTTTGCTAATAAAATATTGGGGTTATATACGAGGTAAGATTAAACTAAATGTTGAAATATCGCAGAGACACACAATCTCATTTCATGACTCCATAAAGATGATGCGCTCAAGCCAAAGGTGAAACAATTGCAAGATAAAGGAGAACATTGTTGTTTATCAGATATACTGACGTGTTTGAATTTTGTGTGGTTTTAATGAACGTTTGAAAATAAAATATATTTATGTTGAATACAGTCAGACGATGTGATTAAGTTTGATTTTAAGTCACAGAAAATTCCGTTTACTGGTAGAATCAATTTATCGTAAAGTGAATGGACTACATAAACACTCAGACATTCAGATGCTGGAATAAAAAAGAATTCGTTCGTATAACCGGAATAACTCCAACCTGCACTTTTGTTGCAGAAAATGTATCGAAAATGAAAATGTTTTGTTAACATTCCTCATAAGAAATATCAATAAATATTTCAAAAGTAAAGGAATATCCGGGAACTTTAAAAGAAAAAATAGAAATAGCTCGGGCGTTTATTCTATCTAAAGCTTCAATATACAGGTAAACTGTTTGTAATTAGAAGGCAGGTAATTAAGAACTGGCAATAACGTTAAGCCGTGTAAATCATTCTTTGTTTCATGAGTGCTAGCGAGTAGTCTTAATTAATTATTTTCGTTTCAACATACACTTTGTGATTGATTTATGATATGATCGCAGTTTTAAAACATTTGGGCGTTATTTCTGTATTATGCACAAATAATAATGTAATATGAATCAGGAAGAACAAGGCGAGTGCGCATAATAGTATTTGCAAACTGCAACAAGATGATTTAAAGTGAATATTAATGTGATAGATTATACGCTGAATGAGTTCTTCTTAATTTCATATTTATGTAGGTGGTTATATAGTGAAGTTATGAATTGGAAAATTGTTTAGCTTAAATAGATATTTAAGAGTTTAATTGTGACAAGCTCAATTCGTGCATTATCAGGTTACAGTATGATATTTAAACTCCTATGTGAATTTCATCTTTTGAGTATTTAGCTAAAAATTTCAGTTTTTTAAATTATAATGAATTTGCGTTTCAAATTAATTTGTGTACTTCTTATTATTTGTATTCAGGACTTTGGGAGTAATGGAAGTTGAATATTTGCAGTGGTTTTTAATGATAGTAAATAATATACCACTGTATATAATCGACAGTTTTGATCAATGTTATATGCAAACGGTGCATTGCTCAATGTACGGTTTACTTTAAAAACTTATGTATTGGAATACATTAATGTAAGAAGGTAAATAAACAAATATCGGTTTAGTTTGCAGTGTTCATTGGATAATATATTACAGGTAGTAGTTTAAAAACTACTATGAAAGAAGAATAAGTGGCGCTTATGATCAAACATCGCACAAGTGACTGTTACTTCATGTAGAACGGCTTGTTAGATTTAGCAAGTAGAACTATGGAATCATTACTTGGTTTTCTTCAAGACAACGGGAAGGTTTTTCTCACAGTAGCGGTGGTTTTGGGATCAGCCTGGTTCCTATACAAGAAAAAGACGAGAACATCTTACAAGCCAAGGTAAGGCAATTAACCCATAATGTTTTCATACACAAAAATACATCAAAACATCCGTCTGGCGAAATAACTCTCTTATGTTTTCTTTCATGGAGTATGTTATGATAAGTCTGAGTTCAAAGAGGCTTATCAGCATATTACTGGATGAAACAAATCTAACTTTCAGATTTAACATGCTAGGAGTAATTAACAAAACAACATGGCAATGCGTGACATGAAGTTAACGGACTGTGCAGTCGGACTGATGTTGCCGAGGCTGGGTTATATCACCGAATTATTTATGCTCATCAAGGCTTACAAACATTCATCGATTAATGCAATAATTTAGCATTTCAAACTTGATGATATTTCACTTGTTGCTAATGATAATTAATTTAATTTAATTTCTAGTTACACTAAGTATCGCGGCACAAAAGCAATATCTAATTTACGTCATTGCCATAAACTAACCTTGTTAACTATTACTAATAGTTTAAGGTCCACTATTTTGATCCAATCTACTTACAAATGCACTGGCTGTAACTAATATCCACAATTTGTAGTACACTGAATATGTATTATATATTTTTGTCAATATTTATATCATTTTGTATTTCATATTTTGTCGTTCAACAAGTGTTCAATATTTGCTGTTTTTACTGATAAAAACAATATTTCTTCGCTGAAAAATGATGTACATATGAATTGCATATAAGCTGAATGCTTTTTTGTACGTTTTATATGTGTTTAAACTCGCTAATAGTGTTTGTAAAGCCGCTTGACTTTGAATTTTGGTAACCGGATAGTCATGTATTTAATAGGTAATTTTAATCAAAGGGGGGGGGGGTAACTTTTCATAAAGGTAAAAGGTTTAATACACACAGTTTTCTAGTGAACATTATATATGTCGCCGTATTAGCTAGAGATGGTAAATTCATATTTGGATATAACTATAAATAAGAAATTTACCACGACGGTATTCAGCCCTTGTACATTTAAACTGATTTTTTTCAATTAATTAAGCAACACTTATGGGCACATATCTGCGTTTTGATGACTATAATGTCTACACAAAACAAGTATATGTAATTGAAAATAGCATTTTTATTGTATTTTAAAATAATTAACGACAAAATGATATATTTGAGGTTACGGTCCAAAATGTTTTTACCTCATAAATTCAAATGCTAAAAGCAAAACTTTCGACTGGAACAAAATGTAATTTCTGATTTTTTTACAAATATGCCGTTCATTTCGATAAACTGTCCTTTAAATCCAACTGATTTAAGCAATAAAAGGCTATGTAATGTTTATCAATAGAAATTCACTCACTTTAAGTTAAGCACCGCTCATTTTACATGTCATTTTTTTCATTAGGCCGTAAGTAAGCAAAGTTATGTTTAAACTTTTGGCTGATGAGCTTGTTTCTGTAGTTTTTCACATTAGTATTATAATCCAGCAGAATATCATAAGTATCTTCCATGGCCGAGAGTGTAAGATAGGTTCATCATTACCCGGGCGTAGGGTGTTTTGCGGAAACGAGGTTTACCGAGTTTCCGCAAAACACCCTGCGCGAGGGTTGGGATAAACCTATCTTACACGAGAGGCTATGGTAGATGCTTTTTCTCTCATCTATGTTAAACAAAATGAAGTAAAAAAAAAAAATTTGCTGGAACTCTTTTGTGCGGAGTGAAACTAAATGCGTTTGGATATGTGATAATGCGTGGTTGCCATGGATATGCGCGCAGTGATTCAGATAATGTTAATAGTCAAATCGGTCTTTAAATAATTCTAAGGAGAGTGAAGCAATATTTCTTGAAAGGTGCGTGAAAACATTTTTAAGGTGACATTTGAAGCGAGAAATAATTTATTAGCATTCAAAATATTGCCACAAGACAAGGTTTCTATGATGCTACAGACGACAGTCCTCAACAAGGGAGGTAATTACAATGTGATGATCATTTAACAGTAGTTCCATACCGGAACTCGTTTTATCTTTGCCCGTTGGCAACGCACTCTCTAAGATTTTCATATATGTGTCCTTTCTGATTGCAGGTATTGGACTGAAATCAAAGTACTGCAACTATAAATACTTTGCATTACTCAGACTTAAACAAAATATCAACATAAAGTAACAATCTCACTGTTAAATATAGAGGGTGCATCCTGGACCACATCCATGCACCTGTCATTTAGGTATAACATACGGTCAGCTTAAAAGCATAAGTGTGACATATTATATTTCCTTGTCATACTAAGACATTAAATTGACTTTTAAATGTGTTTTTGGTCGGACAGCGTTCTAAGACCTTAGTCGAATTATATGCAAGAACACGCTCGGAAAAGCAATCAAGCGAAAGTTTAAAGATGCACTCTTACTCCAAAATAAGATTTACCACAATTAACAATATTGTTTTAATATTCCAAAAAGGATGAATAAATGTCAGAAAAATGTTTTTTTATGAGGGATACCGAGTTAAACTTGAAATAAATGAGCATAAAACACGGTATTTCTACCTTATGAGACTATAGTAGACCGCAGTAAATATTTTAACATTCACCAATCATTTAATATTTTTGCGCTTTCTCCTATTAAATGCACGTTTACAATCCTGTTATCAGTAATTAATATTTTCCATAAATGTATTATTTAGTAAGTAATTAAAGGTATATCACTCAATATTGATGTTTTTCATACATGTGTATGTATTGATTTTGAATAAGTGTGTACACTTTGAAGTTGATCGGTTTTTGTAAGCAAACTATTTTTATGGTTGGTAAACATGTTTTACTTTGTTTCATGATCATATTAGATTTATTAATTCGTTTTTCCTTTTTTTTGGTTTGAAAAGTTGTTTTCGGAAGGCCAAAAACCTAACTATCAGTTCGCACTCAACATAGACCTCATTTCAGATGGTCTGACTTAGAAACGCCACTTATGAACATGCCAGCTTGGTGAAGGCGTATTGAATGTAACAGTATGATGAGATTTAGTGTCAGAAAACTTCTAGCTCTATTATTTACTTAATTGGAAGACTTAGTGTTAATTTACACCTTCATTCATAAATAAGATTTCACACTTACAGAGTGTGCGGCGTGGACTACCCACGTGACGTGGTCATGTTTCATGCGCTACGGCGGGACCGGCTCGCCCCGAACCTTGGTCACTTCTGTATAAAACTAGAGACCTACCTCAGGATCAACAAAATACCGTACCAGGTAAGACGCCTAATGGAACCAATGCATTCAGGTTACATGTCCATATGATCGACTCATCATTCTGAACTACACAAGGTAGCTCAGGCAATGGTAGAATACTACGTAATCCGCGAGTTTCGAATGAAACCTAGCATGCTTGGAAAATGAAAACAAATACAACCAATCTCACTTTGCATGATTTCCTTTCATATTTTTTAAGAAAGGTTTCGTAACGCACCGAACATCTTAATATTAATGTATGAACGGCGAATGTCTTCTGTGTCAAGCATTTATAAAAAAGGATTTAATGCACATGGTGTGGTTTACCGTTTTTGTTTACATTAACACTTGCAGGAATCATCGTAACTGGTACTTATGTTGTATAACCATTGCCTTGTCACTTTCATAGCGGGTGTTAAGTCACCTTCTAGAACACCATAGTGCTCTTGTGATGAACTATTGAAACAAACATTCAATGGAAACAACAGATACAACCCCGGTCGCATTTGATCCTTTTGGCACTAAGTGCTATACTAATATCAAGCATTATAATCAAACTATTCTTATTGGTAGTGTTTGTGCTTTGAAATGGTCAGTGCAAATTGAGTACACATAAATATTTTGAAGAAAAATTACGCTTCGTTTTTGCTTTTCTTATGAGCGTTTTCTTTTCTTATGTTATCATTTCTTATTATAATATCTTATCTATATTGGTCATATCTTAATGTGTTTTAAAAGTATTGAAAATGATGTTGATAGTGAAACTGGATCTTATTTTGACGAAGCGATAGTATAACCAAAGTATTCATAAATGAAACAAAATACTTTTGATATCACCATTTTCAGTTTGATGGTACTTCAATGCCTCGACCAAAGGAGAAAGTCCCCTGGATTGAATACAACGGCGTCACGATGGGAGATTCCCAACTGATCATACAATACCTTGAGGAAGAGTTTAAGGTTAGTTTTTATTACAACGCGGGTACCTCTCCGAAAAGGTAGTGTTTGACTCATTGACTCCCTGAGTTGGTTGTATCACCACCACTGATAATACAGGACCTTGATCAAGAGTTCAATGTATAAGAGCGTGGGTTAGCTATATATAGACACTATAGGCCTTGGAGTTCCCGTCCCTTCATGGGATCGTTTGTATGTTCAAAGTGTTAACGCAAATAATTGTTTGAGAAAAAATATTATAAATATGCTTATCTGCAGGTGAATCTAAATGCCCATCTAGCATCGAAAGAGCGAGCAATAGCCTGGGCTGTCCAGAAGTGGATCGAAGAGTTTACATACTGGTGAGAACACTTCAGTGTAAAACATATCATGAAGAAATATCATAGTAATACAATTGAAAATAAACAACAAGCTCAGTAACCAAAGAATATGTTAGACGGCGAAATCATCAAGATTTGATGTTTTCTCTAATATTCAACCGCAACAGGATCAAAAAGGGTTTCCAAGATTTTTTATATATTTTTTCTTATCAAAATGTTAAATGCCAGACACTTTAAACACATGAAGACTAATCAATTTTGATCTCTTCATAAATATAACACAACAAAATAAATTTGAATTATCATTCTTTAATAAAGAAAAAAATTAAGAAACCAAGTCGCCATGAACATCCAGTAATTAGGAAAGTGAACATGTCTTTTTCAAAACAAATCGTGTTTAAAAAATCGAATACCAGCTAAAAACAAAATTTCCATTTATTTCAAATATATTTAATCTTTATTTTGTTCTCTCTTTACATTATGCTAAACGTTTTAAGCAAATGGGTCACTCACTGATGTCGTAGTTGAAATGAAGTAAAATAATACAGGTTGAATGTTTGCATCTTCAATGACGTCATTTCATAATGAAATATTATTTCTTTCGGATTTTTTTCATTTTGAATGACGTCATATTTACATATTATCACATGCTGAATCTTAATAATGACGTCATATTCAAAATGTAGTAAAGCTACTATAATCTTTTACAGGTTGAATGTTTACACAAGATGGGTGATTTTCAATGATGACATGTTCAAGATCCAGTCTACCTGCCCAAAGTACATGAAGATACCATTGCGTAGGAAGGTTGAAAGCATGCTGCACGCGGTCGGCGTTGGTCGTCATAGCAAGGAAGAAGTTCACGCGATGATGGTGAACGATTTAAAACAGTTTTCAGGTATTTTAGGTAAGATCATTCATATTGAGTGCCTTTGAATGCCCCAAAAAGAGAATTTTAACTTAACGCGTCGATTATCAGTAGGCCTTATTTCATGTTCAAATATTTCTAAATGCGTCCTTTAAAATGTGTTTTTCACATCCTAAAACATTCACAACTAGACTTATTCGACCCTTAAAATTTCTCGAATAGGCGGTTGGAAGTACATTATGGGAGACCGGATATGCGATGTAGATTGTGCCGCGTTCGGCATTCTGTCCCAAATCCGCTGGTGTACGCCGTCCGCCTGTCCAGGAAACGCCTTGCTTCAAGGTGAGATAACTACTTCCGGTTATGAGTACCTATTAAAAAGCACCCAATCAAGGCCCACACATATTTTTTTATACATTCCCGATTAAATCACTGCCTGTACACACACTGTTTGTCTTAAAAAGGAAAGACCCGTTTAGGGGTTGATTTAAAGAGGTTTTCTACTAGTACATACGTTGTACCATAATCCATTCGTAATGAAAATGCTTCGACTTTGTTTTCTACTTATTTATAGGAGATGAATTAAGAAATGTCACAGACTACATGGACAGAATACGAAACGAGTTTTGGCCGGATTGGGGAGACATAATAAGCAAGGCTACCTAGAAAACTCAAAATAATGATCATGTGGATGTATGTTGTTATTGGACTAATGCATATCACCATTATTCAATAATCTCCATATTTATGTGTATAATGTGCATATTGGACTAATTTTCGCAAATAAATTATACTCGAAGTTAAAAAGGCAGGAAACCAACACATTTCTAGATTCTTAGCTTACTCGCAAGATACTACCTTCATGGCGCGTGCCCACACCCTTACTTAACAATACCATAAGAGCTTATATTTAAGTAAATAAACCATCCACAAAATTGGCATGTGAATCATCAAAGACAAACATACCAAACACTGTTTTAGTTATGGCGGTGAGCTGTTTCCTGTCCATAAGTGAACGCAAACTAATATATAATCAAAATAGTATTGGTTGTTAAATATCGGCCGCAAAATGAGCCATACGCGATCATTGTTTTTTATCATTTGAGTCTGATGTGCTCCTTTGAGGACAGTCGTTTTACAGTTATTTCTTGATGATGTTGTCCACCAGCGATTAAATTCAGATAAGACGCAACAAGAAGTTGTTGATTGCAAAACAATTCAACTCGTGAACACCAAAAATGAAACATGCACTCGTAAACAGCTCACGCTGCTCTCTGTGTGAAAGAAACTTGTTCATCTAAGCCCTCGTGAAAACTCGGTAAACCTTGTTTCCGAATCGGGTTTGGATAAACCAGATTACTCTCTTGATCACGAAAGATGGTCGAATCTCGTGATGTCGAAGTCGTCGGGACCTAGGAAAAATATTCGAGATAAAGAACCTTCGACACACCCTCAATACAGAAATACAACACTAAACCAACACATTTGAGTCCTAATTTTGTCTTATGTTTACATCCGCCGTTGAATCGGTATTGTAATATATTGCCGTCGTAAAATAGCAAACTTATTATTGGAAAACAAATGATTTTTTTTTTCTGTCAGTTTTATTTAATTCACATTTTTATTACACAATCATTTAACGCTGTGTCCTTCTTTTTATTGGTCGACCAGAGTAGTGGAACTATCATCTGACATTTAGAAGTTTGGGGCCTATTTGAGATTGAACCAATGAAATCTCCATGTTTTTTACATAAACAAATATCATGAGCTTGAGCAATGAATGTCTCTTCTTTTTAAAAAAAACAAACAACTTTATTTTTTCACACTTACCAATTATGCTCGAAACAGTTTGTTATTCTCACACGCTCGGTTATTAAGCAACATGCCCTAAACCGTCATGCTTTTTTCGCACCTACAGCTCGATCTGCATTTCGACATAAAGAACACGAAAATATTTGAAATTCGACCACAGGGACTGAAAAATGACTTCGACATAGCGAAAACAATCGAGATTAAAAAATCAACATATGCGGAATCAATTTATATAGGAAAAGAAGGAAAAAAATCGGGACAGTGGAAGAAATCGAGTAATCAGAGATCGACATAGCAAGTTTGTACTTAATCGTCTAGTGCATTCGTTCTGCTTGTTTAAGAAAACATAACATACACATTATAATTTCAAGAAACGATCTGATATAATTGTTATGTTATCATAATAAAATGGCATATACATATAAATATATACCATTAATATATCATTATTTATTAGCAGCGTCAATATGATGATATTCAACATCATTATGGCGTTGTCCATGACAAAATACTATAATGGTTTATCAAATTAATTAAACAACGCAATAATGTCGACGTAGATATACAGAAAACGCACCTGTCTTCGTATGATGAATGACATTCCTTGATATACATTTAGCAACGACCTGTGTATGGAGGTTATTATATATACTGTATATACACTGTTTATATCAGATAAGAACCACCTGTTATATTCTATATCATATCAACAACAATGTGAACGACCATTAGAGGGAGAGGAATACTTCCGTTCTTAATATGACTTACACTTTCAACGCCTCCTTGATGAAGAGCAGTAACTCCATTCTGAATATGATCAACACCGTCAGCGCCTCCTTTATGAAGAGCAGTACCTTCATTCCAAATATGATCAACACTGCCAACGGCTCGAAGCATCGGCGTAATTTGTACTATATTTCCAAAAGCCGTTAAACCCAAATGATCGCGACATATAAGAAAAGAAATAACTATTATGTGGCTTAAGTACAATTTAACACCTTGACCTGCGTCTAAAAACAAAGTGATATTCTCGTGTTTTTATATCCCTCCATGTCAATGTGTTTAAAGTGTTTCATTAATTGTCTTTCAATGAAAATACAATACATAGATGGCACCATTTTTGTTCATACGTCAAACTTTGGTTCGTAATCATGTATGCGAAATATGAGTCGCGGTGAACCTAGACATTAAGCTGAACATTAATCTGGATGAGTATTTAGGTTACAATGTAACCTTTAAAAGCATGTCTTATCATTTCAATTATAACATCCTTACGTCTTTGCGAGTATTATTCATAAAATTTGGCTTGATTAAATATTCCGTTCTGTTCATAAAATTTGGCTTGATTACGGGACATCTCGAGTTAAAATTACTGTGCATTTTAGGTGTGAATTTTCTCAAGATGTAGAGCAATGTTTTAAGTTGTTGAAATTTGAGAGCGCTATCTAGGGTATTGTATATTACAACTTCATGGACTGAAGGTCAAGTATTTAAGTGTCTCAAAATAAGATCGTCAGAATTTAGTTTGGATTATGGAATCCTAACGAGATTTTCTGCTGGACAACCGGAAGTACTTTCTCACAGGAGCCGCCATATGTTGTTACTGTACAGGAAAATAAGCAGCACGGGACACAAACAAAGGTAAAGCCAGTTTTTAATTTGAAAGCTATTTCCTGTTCTACTCAAATCTTTCAAAGACTCACTTAGGACAATATTACATACAGATTGTACAGATAATTTAATATTTCCAATGACGACAAAGAAGTCGATTAGCAACTGCGTGTTCAAAGGGTACCAAATATAGAAACACACAACTGGCAATGACTCCAATTTCTCAAAATTTCTTAAGCATTATGCTCTTAAGTCAAATAACAATCTTAAATTTGAGTTCACAAAAGAACAGATAGTTGAGCGTGGTAATCCATACTTTTTCCTTCTTTCCTTTTAATTGGAGAAAACTGCACAAGGTAAAATGGAATGAAAATAGAGTACTCGCTTGATCCAGTTAAATGGAGCACGCAAATTCCTGAGAAATCTGTATTTGACGCCGTGATCACGAACTGTTACTAGTCTGAGTTCATACTTAAAATGCATATCCTTTTTTTATAAAAACTTCTTTTCTTAATGGTGAACTTTAACCTTTATGTAACACTTAAGATATATAACTCACCACTTATGGTCTAATGATGTTATAAGGCTGGCCAGTCACCCCCCGAAGGTGAATATGGATCGAGGCGTTTGCTGTGGTCAGTTCACTTTAGGGTGTCCTGAAGTGGGGAGTCATATTTCTTATATTATACCAAACATTTTCAATTATAACTAAACATTTTAAAATCGCAATCGATTGGGTTTTTTACCTGCCACAAATTTTCGCCACTGTGAAGATCGCAAAGATGCAATCAG
Source organism: Mya arenaria (assembly GCF_026914265.1). NCBI lineage: Eukaryota > Metazoa > Mollusca > Bivalvia > Myida > Myidae > Mya > Mya arenaria. The sequence continues at coordinate 68,751,241 of NC_069131.1, read as the reverse complement.
CAGTTTTATGAAGTCAGCCGTCAACATATTTTGCACAAGTCTGGACCGGCCAATAATGCTATATGGACCGCTGTTTTTTATAACACTGTTATCTTATTAAACTACATTGATATACCGACCGACCAGCTATATACATACAAAGAAAGGATACATTTATGTAGGTTATACTATCATTAAATAGTTAAATTTTATTAACCTATTTACCTAAAGACTTGAAAAAAGGGTTTATAAAAATGGTTCTTAGTATTGACATGGTGTGTTTATAAGATAAAAATTGAATTGACGGGGTACGGGAATCTCAGATACAAGCATAAACGAAGGTCTCAATAAAAAAGCCTACAATAAAGACAAACTAAACTTCATGTTCAACAACACTACACGTACCTTTGAACCATAACAATGTTAAAACTGAAATAGGATCTTGTGTGTGTCATTGTGCAAAACTGTCCTTTCTACCTCTCCTTTAATCTAAGCTTGAAGAATCTACGAGGGTTGATCCAGAATTACGTGGACTTTTTTAATAATTCAAATATCATTTCACATAGAACGTAGAAACTTCACATTCAATACATATAACATATCTTATATAATTCCTGCAATTTTCAGAGCAAAATATTTAATTTTCGCTAAATTACAATCATATTACGACATATGGTTGAACCCGACCGGCGCAGTCCAGTGACGTCAATGACGCTGCGCTCATAAAGCGTCATATTTTTTAGTTTACCAACCAACACTGACGCATAGTCAACTTCATATATTATGATAAACATAAATAAATAGAAAAATAAATAAATAATATTAATATAAAAAAAAATTAATTAATTATTTCAAAAAATAACGCCGTTTCAAAGTAACCCCGTTCATTAATTGTTCACCTTCCTGTGCAAATCTTTGCAGTCTTTGAATAACGCATACGTTTTTCTCTCTCGTCCTTTCATAGCAAATGAGGGACCCATCTTGCAAACTTTTCGCACGCCTTAATCTTCTCTTAAAACCCTTTGGACTTCCGAACCCTGCCCCGACTATGCTTGCTACGACGTGCTGTCAAACGGCGATCCCCTCTGATGACGTTCTTCACCAACGTCGAAAAACGTCGTGCCTCTTGTCTTTTTTCTGTCCCTTTTCCTTATCGTCTTCTATGAAATATCATTGTTCTCTTAAACGTTAATGCCAGTTAAATACTAATGAACGGCACATGTTGCTTCATTTCCACCTCGGCCATCATTATCATAATCTGTGTCCGTGTTTTCCCCAATTTAACGCAAATCTTTATAGTCTCGCGCTTATTCAAAGTCCAATGACACTATGTTGTATCCCAGACTGTGCTTGTAATCAAGTCAGAATATTACGACTTTTAAATGGAAATGACGTCAGAAATTTAAAAAGAATATTCGTATGAAGCCAGCGTTTAATATGACGTAATTTGGCGGAATTTCATAGAAAAACATGGAAGAAAAGCATGTTGTAAGAGATACATAAAACGTTTGTGAACGTTCATTTTAGACGGTGTGCCGACCGTCCGTTCCTGTTATCTAAGAACCCGTAATTTTTCAATACTCATAAATTTTACAGATCTAAATTTCATACCGTCTATGCAGAATACTTCAAATAAGATATGCATGAATTTTAAAATGATTTGGATGAAAAATATAGAAAATATGTAAGAAGTCCACGTAATTCTGGATCACCCCTCGTACATGTATGGTTTACACATCAATGATTGTCATTTGTTGTTTAACACCGGCAGGCTACTAGCTACCTTAGGTAGATCGTCAGATTGTAGATTTACCACTGTGCGTTTTTAACACGTTAATAACAGTGAAGTATTTACACTGCTTGGCTTCTCTCTGCTATTTCTATTGCATTATTGTAAAACTGAATTGATGTAAGTGAACGATACAGTATCCCATATTGTTACTCATTTTACATCTGACCTATAACTATTTATTCAGGGTATGCGGCTTGGACTACCCACGTGACATAGTCGTCCTTCATTCCATAACACGTGATCGTATCACACCAAACCTGGGCCACTTCTCGTTGAAGTTGGAGACCTATCTCAGAGTCAATGCTATACATTATCAGGTAAATTTTAACATTAATTAACAAATTAAATATAAACATTTTAAACTACCAGTCGTACGTTTTGGTTACTGTTTGATACAAATGATAGTTTGTGAAGCTGTTTCCATGATAACAACTTCGTATGATGTAGTTAAAAAAGAAGTTCTAACGATTGTTTTATTAATATCTAGTAGCTGGTGAATTGTGATATACCGATTTAATTCTGGATCTGTATAATACAAGCCAATACAATAATGTTTTAAATTATTAATGATTAACTAATTAATCTTAAAGCTATAAAGGAACCTGCCATGCGCACATGCCACACTTACCCCTCGTGTTTGTACCTTATAGTTTGACGGACAACTACTTCCAGGACCAAAGGGGAAAGTTCCCTGGATCGAAAACAATGGCGTGACGATGGGAGACTCACAGTTTATCATACAGTACCTAGAGAAAGAGTTCACGGTTCAATAACTTTGAAAGTGATATGAAGTAAACATTTTCCTTTGAAAGAAATTTATACAATATATTGTCAATCTAAAATATTAATTTCCTTGTCGGGACGTAAATACAACAAAAATATTGATAAAGGTTTTTGACACAAAGGAGTTAAACTGAATTTTCATTTATAATGATACAGAAATGCACTTACTACTTATTTAAGGTGAATCTGAACTCTCACCTGTCTCCAAGCGAAAGGGCTCTAGCCTGGGCCATACAGAAGTGGCTGGAGGTGTTCACATATTGGTAAGCATGATTAAGGGTTGAAATCAATCGTTCCGAGTTCTTACAATAGTCGTACTCGAATTTCTACCCAAAGACTCTCTTTTTTATACTGATGTGTTCACAGTTTTTACAATAGCTGAACGCTTGCGGTTTATTGTGGTTCATTTTGTACCAATGTAACCCTAACACTAGGTGTCGCAGTAATTGAATCCCTGCCGTTGGAGGTAGTTTGGCCTTTACCAATGAAGGCCCAGTAACTGGCGGGCAAATTATTTTCTAACCAATCGTCAACTATATTTGTACATAAGGGTATGGTTAGATACCCTATATCCGACAAATAAAGCATTTCCATCTTATGTTTTGTGCTTTTGAGATTTTTTAATTGTTGCCTGCTGCCTGTTGAAATGAATGAATAAATTGTTTCTCATCCATGTGTTTTTTATTGATGACGATCCCCCAACTTTGTGCCTGAACTGACATGAACTTAGAAGAGAGTTCGTATTTTCAAATCATAGGCGACTTCTAAACTGAACTTTTTTTCTGAGGATATGGTGACTTTTATCTGTCGTAGACTTTTCAGTGGTGCGTTATAAACGGGTATCTACGGGTAATTGAAAATCGTATACCCGGGTCCAAACTGTGTACCCGTCCAAATCCTACTATACATACATGTACACGTACACGCACTGTCTTCCTCTCTATTACCCATTACAGGTTAAAATGCGTTTACACGGCATTTCCCATTACAGGTTGCACGTGTATACACGATGGGTGATTTTAGTTAACGATATGTTTAAAATGCAGTCATCTTTCCCCGCTGGGCTGTAAAAACTTCTTGGCAGGAAGATAACATCCATGTCGTATGCTGTTGAGATATGTCGCCATTCAAACGAAGAAGTGCACGCGATGATGGTCAGCAGTTTTCGGCAATGCTAGGTAATCGGTCAAGTATTTCAGACTTGTGATTATCATTCTAAAATTTAAATACGCTAGACTATCAGAATTGTATATATACAATACTGATTTATTCAATATTTTTTGTAAAAGGTCACTAAGTAGATAGATATATGTATGGATATATCCGGCTGTTATAATTGGAAACTCACGCACATATATTATATAAAACTTTCTAACCACTGGTTGCTCTTAATTTTGGCCATTGTACGGTTAGATTTTTATACTACAGAAGAGATGACTTATAGTTAAAAATGTTTACTGATTTTATGAATGTTAGGATGTTTTCGAATACTTTAAAGAAAAAATAATAGCGCTGTTGATAATGGTCATATTTGCATTTCAGCATTTTAGCATTTTGAACTTAATTTAGAGATGCTTAAGTGCACCATGAAACAGTTATATCATATATCTATAAAGATATATGTGTCAATGCCACGTCGGCAAATTTTCATCTAGGGTATTTTTAAATGGTTCACATGGTAATTCAGAACATTGAATTTATTTAATAAAATGCAAAAGGTTTGTGTTAAAAACAACATTACAATAATAAATTTTATATAATTCAGAATATCAATTTCTGTATTAAATACAACTCTTATTTACTGAGCGATATTATGTTGTAGTAATATAAGGAAAGTAAAAAAAGATAATGTCATATTGTCAGAGAAAAAATATTATTATTTCATTTTAAAACCGAATCAAATAAATGGTTTAAGATGATAACTGCTAAAGAATCAGCTTGAAGTGTGCGATAGCTTTTATAACTTAAAAGTAGTGCATGTATTTGAAAGTTTAGCGTTTCTGTAAAATTGCACATGAATCTCAATGAAATACCAAATAGCTCAACTTGAAAACGTTTTTTTTTTTCAAATGAAATATTGACATGATATTTCAAACATTTTAGTCCGTTTGCATAAACAGTTTCCGAGAAATTTAAAAAAATGTTTTATAGTTGTATTTTATTAAAAAAAAAGTTTTAATAACCTTGTTTACTGTAAACCCCTGCCAAATAAATAAATTTTAAATGAAATAAATACCCTAAAATCAAGTGTTCTGCTTATATTAAATACCAGGGGTTAAATTGATCTCACCTCTAGATTTGGAGCAGGTTTGTACCATAAAGTGTTCCCCGTTAGTATTTGCGTTCAGAACAACATATTTGCACATGGAACTTTTTGTCCATAGGGTTATATTTGCCCAGGAGGGTATATCTTGTTCAATAATCGTAAAAGTAGTCAGGGTCAAGCAATATAATATTTCAACCTCATGGAAACAGCACTTTTGTTGGCGACGCCATGCGAAGCATTCAATTGGATAACAATTTTGGATGAAAAGTTTTTTTATAATATTAAAAAAAAACATTTAAATGAAAAGTAACTGAGTTTTGAACAATTAAGAGAATTTCATAAAATACAAGTTTCTTTACACCTTTTCTGTCAGCAAATAAACGAAAAATATTAGTTGTTTAGCTTTTTTGTATTGATATTTATTGATTTATTTATTTTATGACAAAGAGCAGTATGAAAAATATATCTGCCATATACTAATATATGCTTTTCATTGATTTTCATCAGACTCTTAAAGCAATAGCAACCTTGTCATCACATTTGGCATTCTGCATTGGTTTGAAACGTTGTCTTTTTAATAAAGATCTAAAGCTTTCCTATAGTATTTTTAATTGAACGAAAATATTATTTTTAAATCACAACTTCTGGACAATGACTTTAAATGAACAAACTAAAAACATTAAAATGATGTGGTAGTAATTGTTGGGTATTTTTATAACTCTGACCTGAAAATGACCAAAACCTTGACGTTACAGTAGTCAAACCTGTATGTACCATATCCATGTTAATACTCGTCCTTATCTAAATTAATATAAAAAATCAATGATACAGGGTCAACGCCAATGCCATAGAACAGAAAAAAACTACCAATCACTAGCCAGAAATATGGAACAACCACACACAACTCCACAAACAACTCTGTACATGTATGATATATAAATATAGGGTTGTTTATCAAGGAATTTTAGGAACCGCCTTCGAACGGTCTGTAAAATGTAAATTTACTAGGGTTGAAACTATTGTATGTGCACAAACTCACTCTTAACCCTCCAATCCCGAATAAAGTGAACTTGAGGGAACTTAAGAATAAAACAAATAATAATAAAACTAATAGGTTAACGAAAACCTCAAGTACTTTTATGATTTAGGATACCAACTCTATCTAAAGACAAAGAAATACCATTTAGAGTACATAATGCAAAAACTGTTCAAAGATATGCTGCAGTTATTGTTGGAAACTATAAGAACCCACACATTCTGCCTTTGCAAATAAAAAGGTTAAAAACTGTGTGATCATATAATTTCATAATGAAAAGCATCATTGTACTTACTCTGGGAGTAAACAAAGAAACCATGATTCAAAATAGAAATACAATATATATTTGCTAAAATATTCTTCAAAATGATAAATATTGAAATAAAGTAACGCTGATTCATTCCAAGTGATTGAAGAAGTCAAGAAATTTGCAATATCAAAACAAAATGTTTTAATTGATTTATTTTTATTTTATGGCAGTCATTTTGACGCTATATTTGATCTATCGGTCCACACCACTCGTTAAAAAAGTAACGCTGATTCATTCCGAGTGATTGAAGAAGTCAAGAAATTTGCAATATCAAAACAAAATGTTTTCATTGATTTTTTGATTTTTTATTTTATGGCAGCCATTTTGACGCTATATTTGATCTATCGGTCCACACCACTCGTTAAAAAATTTTGTTAGCACTTCGATAAAACATTATTTGCCTAACATGTTGATTGTCACCTACTCCTCAAACATGGCACTTTTCACCAGAGTGTCTCTCAATTGTTATGTGTAGACAATTAAAAAAAGGAATATAAGCACGAGATGAAAGAAGCTTTTGTTGCTATTGAAATAATTAGTTTAAAAGCAAAGACTAAAAGGATATTGACAACATATATGCTTAACATGTTTACAAAACACATATAGAAAAATAAAATAACTTAAAGAAGAAAACAGAATGTGGGTCCATTTCATTAGCGAACATATTTTTAGGCGGAAAAGGCTACCATGGTAGCATAAGGCTTATTCTATTAAAAGAATATTTGTATTTTATAGATGTTTTTGTAAATATTTAAAAAAACAGTTAAGGCAATATAAGGTTTGTATTAACTGAGGTAATATTACATTTTATTTATTCATGACCATTCCTCTGTTTAACATGAAGAATGATGTTGGATATCTTGGATGAAATTTAGTTGGGTCCTGGACTAGTATCTAATAATGGTCTATAGTGGATCCGAGAACGATGTAGCTAATCGGATTAATTGTTATTAATAAATGACAAATAGTTCGATTGAAGTCATTGATGTACGACAATAAAATTAACTTGCATATTGAATACCACCCCTGAGCTTTTTACATGTATATTACATGCAAGCAACGTTTCAGAATTTTAACCAAAAGAGCACACTTTTGTCATGCTTTGACTGTGTTACATTGATTCTATTCATTTTGATGTATTTCTTAATTGGAATAGAAACAAACAAAAACAATTTGACATATAATCGCTTGTTGTATATCTCGTTGAGTGTGTATTTTGCTTCTAAGGCGATCGGAAATACGTTATGGGAGACCGGATATGTGACGTTGACTGCGCAGCGTTCGGTATCCTGTCCCAGGTCTGCTGGTGCACGCCGTCAGCCTGTCCGGGAGTTGCTATGTTACAAGGTGAGATAACTACTTCCGATAGGACGTCATGCGGCACCATAAACATTTATTCTTATTTTATGTACATTCGGAATTTATTTTACCATTCGCTATTAGTTGAACTGTCAGCCTTTATAAGCAAAACATGACTTGTTCTTGAATCGTTATACCAAAAACCATTTGTTTGCAATCTATTCTGTTTAAAATAATATGTTTTAGGTGGTGAATTAAACAATGTCACAGACTACATTGACAGAATAAAGAACGAGTTTTGGCCAGACGGGGAAGAAATAACAAGTCACGCGGCACAAAAAGCTTGATGATTAAACTATACAAACTATATAATAGCTTGAGGACAAGCAACGAATAAAATACCATCAATGACGTTGATTTAGCTAGAATTGTTTTAGTTGTAAGTGTATTCGTAACATTGCATTTGCTGCACCAATTCATTCCAGACGCAGTCAGTTCGGCTTATAGTTAAAATGGTGTTTTGGCTGTCAATGAACACAAGATCAGTATTTGTATAATGTTGAACAGATATGTATATATGTTTATACATATTATGTTTTTGAAATTTATGCAGTCCAGAAAGTATAAATTTATTCAATACATTAGGAAATAATCGTTGTTCAAAGGTTTGCGGTTTACATTTGCCCGAATACTTTAAGTTCACTTACTTATCTACATTGTAACTGACAAAATATATGTTTGAACCAACTATTTTGGCCGTAGCTTGTTCTCTAGCTTGTTGAGAGCAATGAATATTACATTTGTAGTTGAATTAAAAGGAAGAGATGCTCTTTTTGCTTGAACTTTGAATAGTTTGAAAATCTGTATTGCAAACATTGATTTAGAAAAATCTGTATAAAGTAAAAGACATTTGAATAGTTACTTACGGCTTTTAAACCTAATATGCATGTGCAAATATAAACTAGTTCTTAGTACGTTCAGCTGTAATGTGCTATTTGACTGGCTTCTTCTTTGATAAAAAAATCAGGTTCATTTAATGGCCAAGAATGTTTTAAGGTTTAATAATTTCGAAAAGTTTACATTACTTTTATATATCTAGCCTTTAAAGCCTTGAAAATTGCAGCATGAACTTATTCATACAGTTTTGTTTCAAACCAGATGTCAAACATTAAACCTGCTAATTGGCAGGCAAAACAAAAGGGTCACTGCGGATGATCTGAATTTGTGAAGAAAACATGTGTACAAGTTATTTTTATTCACCTTTAAACATGAGGTTTGTCAATTTAATTTATCATTTCAAACACCTGAAGTTTTTTTTTCAGAAATCAGTGTTTAGATTATTCTGTTGTATTGGTCTTGATGAAAGCAGTAATTGTATTTGCCTTTAAAACGTAAACAACACATTGTTTCATGATTTTGCAACAGCGTATGCATATGTATTTGACAGCTGATTATGTAAAAATCCACAGTTATGAATAAGTTGTCATGGTTATTACAAATGAGTGTGGGCTTTAAGTTGTTAAGTTGTCAAATTTGCCCCTATGATCGTGGCATATAAAATATATCTTTAGAACGTTTCCCTGTGTCAGAGAGTCCGGTTCAGTCAAGAAGCTGGGATGGACTCAGATGTACTGAGTAAGGTTTTGGGGCGAGCTTGCGTTAGCCAGATCGCGTTTGTTAAAATTCTCTTTTTAACTTTGTAAATTGTAATCACTGAATAAAACTTGGAACGGGAAAATAGTGTCTTTACATTCAACGTTGACTTATGAGTTCTGATTGGACACTGTAAGGGTTCCGCAGCGTTATTCTACAATATATAAAAATGGCCATATTCACGCAAATGGGTAATGACTTCTACTCAAATCAGCTAAAGTAACAAAAGAGGTGTCCAGATGAGTGCAAATCAGCTATTGTAGCATTGTCAAATTTGTAGATATGCTAAAACATTTTACCATTAATAACTCTCCTATTAGTACACATCTGGACACCCTGCATTTTCTGTTGACACTATTAAGCCAAAGTGTTTCCAAAACACTACGCATATATACACGTAAAAAGCAAAAAGTGCAAATTTGATAAAACACCTTGACAACTAACACAATGAGCCTACGTATACATTACAATGGCTTAATTCATATTAACCATTAAGGAATATGTTAGGTTTAAAAATGATCATGTCTACCCTTTCCTTGACCTTCTAAGTGCATTTTATGCTTTGAATTTACATAAAATGACCGGTTAAAATAAGTCTAAATGTGTTCAGAAAACAGTATCATTCATAGGCTAAGAATCATTTTTTTTTTTTTTTTTTTGTAAAAAGTAATCAAGCAATTACCGTCACTGACTGTTTTTGTTACATCGGTTGTGACCCGTGGTGACCAATGTGAGAACCCTTTTGAGTCACTGATTACAGTTACAATCTTGAAATGCATATGGAATAAATTAGACTTAAGTTAACTGTAAAACAATGTTTATGTAAAGTAGTATAAAAACGATAATGCGGCTTAAGGAACATCCAATAAGAATGTTTGTTCTGCCCTTGCAAACTATTGTACCTCAATGATATTGTTCATACTTGTTTGCTATTTGCTGCAATGCCTGCTAACTTCTCATTAACAGTATTCATATCAATACGTAGTGGACATCGCCTAATTAAGCAGTCACCAATTGTGATGACCAGACGGCTATATAAGCTTTGATACTTTTTGTGAAAACGTAAAATTGCTGTCAAATAACATTTTGTGTGTGTATTATGTGTTGCACATGTCAGGAAAGGCTTCGTTTGTTAATCTAATATCTTATTTAATCGTACAGTAACTGTGTTGGTGTTCGTTTAGCGAGGAGTTTACAAAGAAGATCATTGTTTTTGTTGTGTGTATGCCAGTACTAAGTAAGTTTGACATAAAACGCAATGGCGACAACAGGTTTTTTGGAGGAACCGCTGCATGACTATGAAAGGATTTTAATCACAGCGGAAGGTGTGGCCGGAAGCTTAGGATTTATTCTAAATGCTGGTGTTTTACTCATTTTGTTACGTCTTAAAGATCGCAATGCACTTCTTACAATGACATTGAGCTTATCTATATCCGATATGCTTACAGGACTTTTTCACATATTTGTACCGATGTACCCTGAGTTAAATTTCCAAGATTACGGAACTTATACTGTGCTTAACAGGGCTAGAATAGAGAATCTTGCTGTTTTGGAATCGGATCTGTTTAATACATCAACTGGTAATGGAAGTTGGAGCCTGAAAGGCGAGGTGCGAGGGACTGGACAGGATGCAGACTTTGTTTTTGGTGACGTCTTTGATTCCTCAAAATCGCGATCATTTTATGATACAAACGATTTTCTGAATACTTCAGCAGATATGGAGAACTTTATGAACGACATGTTCCAACAAAAGCTCAAACATTTTTCGAAAGAAATGGGAGAGGACCAACAAACAGGCATAAATAAAACCGCTATGGAAAAGTTTATCCATAAATTATCGCAATATGAAATAGCTATTGTGATCGTCAATTATCTGAACATTATTCCGTATATGTCTTGCATTCTTAATATGATTGGACTATCTCTTTGTCTACTCATTATTGTAACTAAACCTCTTAATCATCGCACAATTCTTACTAAATTCAGAGTACAAATATACATCTGTATTACATGGACTTTGGCTATAATAATCAGTATAGCTTCTTGCATAAATGTCTTGCTTATGAACAGAGACTTTGTTGGAATATCTGTTTTATCCCATTCATTGATGGCTGCTACAACAATCACTAATCTAATCATCTTTTTGTCATTGGTAACTATCTATTGTATTATTTTATTTACAATTAATTGTCGCAGGGATGTTCCTCTGTCGTCACATAAACGTCACAGAAGCATTAAGAGTGTGGCTGCTGCTCTAACTATTGTAGGCAGCTATTTTATTTGCTATCAGCCAATCATATGGTCATATGTTTTAGAAGACATGATTAAAAGGAATGCTGATATAAAAATATGGATTCGTATTTTACCATTGCTTGCAACGTTTAATACCATAATAGATGCGCTGGTGTACGCTTTTCGACTCGATACTGTTTCAGAAACGGGTTTTTTATGTTTATCCTGTATATTAAATATTTTCAAAAGAAAGCAGTCAAATGTCAAAGGTCGCCGAGTTGAACTTAGCAACGAACAAAAACAGGAACTGGAATTGCAAGAAAGATGCACGAATGTAGCAAACTGGCACATCAATCACGATAATAAGATTTAGACTAAAACTTCAAGGTGATCGAAAAGCCCGAGTATCACCTTATGAAACAGCAATGACATTGAAAAGGTTGTGAATGGAACGTACAGTTGCAAATGTCACTTAACATACGGGTAACAGTATTGACAGTGTTTACACAGGAATACATGAAGTACAGAAAAGTTCGATTGTCACCAAATGTAAACAGCAGTAACAAACGCGGCAGGATTAACTTTGTCGAAAGGAGGGCTTACCCTGATCGGAAATATCACGTCATCTTCTCCTTTGAATAACAAAGCATTGCGGCGCCCATTGTGTGGTGTTTGTTGTGGCGTAAAGGTAAATGTAAATGTAATGATATATCATAAGCTTCCGATGTTTTTAAACTTATTTATCCGGCAATAGATAGCAAACAGAAAGCAGTGCAATTAAGAAGACAAATCTTACTTTTCTACGACACACTTCTTTGAAAGCAGAGTTCACCAATAAAAATATCAGACAGAAAGCGTGATATCCGTATATTGGTAATAGTTGTGTTCAAAAGTTGGCTGTAGAAACCTATTTCTTTGCATTTTATTCATGTGAGAGGATGAAACCTACCATAACGTTTATAAGATTTGTTAAATATAATATGTTTAAAATCAAAGTAAATAATTCTATTATGGGTATGCCATATCATCGACAAATCGAGAAACTGTGATACGGAGCAGACGTAAGACGTATTGATAACGAACGTATATGACACAGGGGTCAGTTTCACCGTGTTTCCCATTATAGACAGAGACTACACTGGCACCGTGTTTTGTCATTATGGAGAGTATGCACACTGACACCGGATTTAACATTATGAAGATAGTTCACACGGTGTTTTGCAATTATGGACAGAGGGCATACTGCCGCCGTGTTCTGCTAGGATGGATTTAAGACACATGACACACTGGCGCCGCGTGTTGCAATTATGGAGAGAGGGCCAACTCGCTTTTTACCTATTTATTGCAAATGTTATTTGTACGGATGTTTGTCTCGGTCGTCAAATTGTGTCTTAGATTACAAAATTGTAGTAGACATTGTTATATGCGATGTCCTTATATTTTCTATATATCTACTACTAAAAGACGCAATGCAATTTCACTAAAGATATAATATAACATTGTGTTGTTGTTTTTACAAAGTTGAAAAAGATCTCTTGATCTATATTCCTTATTTCCTTAATTATCCTGTCTATTTAGTCCGTGACATTCTTCAATTAACCACCTACAACACATTATTTTAAAAAGTATTTTGTATAAGTTCTGAAACAAACGGTTTTGGTTTAACGATTTGAGAACACGTAATATTTTTGATACATAAAATAAAAGACCGAATGCTGCAAATCAAGCATAAATGTGTATGTTGCCGGGTGAAACCCAATTTGTAGTAGTAGTAGTTATCTAACCTTGTAGCACAGCAGCTCCCGGACAGGCTGACGGCGTGCACCAGCGGACCTGGGACAGGATACCGAACGCTGCGCAGTCGCATATCCGGTCTCCCAAAACGTATTTCCGATTGCCTTAGAAGCAAAACACACACCCAAGAAGATATAGAACAAATGATTCTAAGTATGATTGTTTTGTGTATATCTATTTCAATTAAAAATGCATCAAATTGTTTAAAAATCAATATAGTTCAGTCATTCGGTGATAAAGTTTGACCATATAAAGCGATATGAAAACTAGGCTTATTTTAATAAAAAAACCGTTCAATTTTCAATTATGACAATCCAAATTGGATACACTCAAATTGCGGACACGTGTTGACTGACTCCGAGTGTTTTGGCTGTGACTTAAATTTCTTCAAATATTTTACATTTTCAAATCATTTGGAAGGAGAGAATAGCATATACTAGTCGCTTTTATTTTGAATAATGTTATTCTTTATTTGTTCCCAGTTTTAGTACAATGATGCTTTTTATTATGAAACTCTATGATCACACAGTTTTAAACCTTTTATTTTATAAGGCAGACTGTGTGTGATGTTTTTGGTTTCTAACGATGACTGCATCGTATCTTTGAAAAGTATTTGCATTAAGTGCTCTGAATTGTTTCCCTCCGTCTGCAGATAGAGTTGGGATCTCTAATCATTGAAGTACTTGGGGTTTACCTTTTCGTTTTTTATTATTATTTGTTTTATTGATAAGTTTCCTCAAGTTAATGCATACTTTGATAGTATTCATCGTTTGCGTTTTATCTTTATTAAGAATTGTTGGGATAAGAGTGAGGTTTGTGCACATAAACTGGTTTAAACCCCCAGTAAATTTACATTTTACTGACCGTTCTAAGGCGGTACCTAACAATTCTTGATAAACGTACCAATTATTTGTGAATTTGTGTTCTATGTCTTTGGCGTTTGCCCATTGCCACTAAACCCGGTTAATGTTTAAACTTTTTGCTACTGAGCATGTCTCTGTAGCTTTTTGCATATATATTGCATAAGATCTTTACTGTCAATAAGTACTACTGGGACTCTGTACAATGCATCAATCTCTACAGCAATGCATTTTACTCGATCATTGATGGCACGCTCTATGTACAAAATGGCGCTCCGTATTATTTAATTGATTTCGAATGAATTTCAAATATGTTATATTTATGACAGACTAGACAATATATACAAATTTCATCAAAGAATTATTGCATGTTCCAATGTTTACATGCCTAATTCTCAGCTACATGTATCAAATATTTAAACTTTTAATGAAGTTTAATGGAATGAAAAGCTCCGGTTGTTAAGTGTAGAGCACGCTTGTTTAACACACAGGTAATGCGAGTTAAAAATAAACAAACACAGACATGTCCACATTGAAATAATTTAAGTAATTATAAAAATCTTTTAAGCAGGGAGATATCCTCAGAGAAGGAGATGATTAACAGTTCAAAACCACGAGAACGGAAAAAATATCTTCTTTATGAACTCAGGTTCCATCAATTTGCAAATTTATGAATACCTTTCAACAACTCTTTTTTCACAACTCCGCAAAATACACATGCCATGTAAAGGCATGTCCATTATAATCACATATTCATCTCATTTGAAGTCAATGGAAAGCGGTATATAATAGCATTTATAAGACTATTTTATAGAGGTCTATGACAAGTCAGATTTAATAGCAATACACATAAATATATTGCCATTAAAGGGATGATAACCATGTAAATACATCAGTGATTGAACATATTATTTTTATTATTATTATCATCATTATAAGCTTAATCATTTCTTTCCCTTTTTAGACCACGTAAAACAGCACTTCACTTCACCTGAACATTTGGAAGACGTTAAAGAGGGGACATATTTGTTACCAGGAAATCATGACTATATAACGTTAAGCTTAAATTACAAAATCAATCAAATATTTTCATACTTTCTATGATAAGCAAATTTGAATCAAATGATATTAGATGGAAACACTCCTGCGTCACTCAAAGACGGATTTCATAAAAGTTTGATAAAAACGCCTTCCCCACCAATGATGCAATCTGTAATTTAATTTTAAGATAACCTGTGGGTTCCTGTTCGTGCGAACGCAGTTTCGGCGATTTCAGAAGACTCAAAACATTGAAATGATCAACCATATCAGACGCTTGCCTTAATCTTTTGGCTTTGATATGTGTACATAAAAACATTTCAATCGACTGCACGTATACTCTGCGAATGCGATTCCGGACATCGAAGTGTTTTTATTGTTGTTTTTTTGCTTCTGAAGAAGTTTTATTTAGGGCGTATCTTGAATCAGTGTTTCCATACTTTATCACTTAACCCCGCTTTACCCGTCCATGGGTCCTAATACCAATATATAAAAATGTTTTCTATACGCTAGCTCATTAAAAAAGAAAATATATATGAAGTGCTAATAATACGAATTTTACGGTGGTTTTACATGGCCTAAGTGTCAGCTAAGAGATGACTTAGAAAACAAATAGGAGGGAGCATGCTCCCGGACACTCTGCACTGGCTCTGTTTAAATGTGCCTCTGGCTACGGCACTGCATAGCATTGAAATATGGGGTTCTTTGCCGTTAAAATCGTTATATTAATCATTTTTATTGATAATATGATTGCCAGGGCAACACAAAACTTTGTTTCGAGGAAAATCGGCATGTATATTAAAAATGTTCAGTTGATAATCATTAAAAACCGCTAAAATGGCATGTATTCAGTTTACAGGAAGCACAACAACTTTATTTTAACACAGCCATCTTGAAATTTGGAAGCCATTTTGAATTAATAAGAGTCGGTCCTGAACTGTTTTCAATAACAAAAATGTTTTCTGACAGTGTACACAATATAGTAATACATTTATCACAATATCAACCGACTTGCATAAAACCCTCTATAAATATTGACGATATCACGGATGTAAGTAACGTTCACCTACCGACTAAGTGACATTCTACGTAAAGAAACTAAATAATCAGCATAGTATTTCAACAATTCCAGTATTCCTGATTATTTCAAATAATAAGAATTGTAAACACACAAAAGACTGCAACATGCTACCAATTAGTACCTAGAATTGCCGAAAACTGCTTTAGATCGTTGACGATCATCGCGTGAACTTCTTCGTTTGAATGGCGACCTATTCCAACAGCAGACGACATTGAGCTAATCTTCCTGCCAAATGGTATTTTCAGCCAAGCGGGAAAGTTGATTGCAGTTTAATCATATCGTCAACGAAAATCCCCCATCGTGTATAAATGGTCAACCTGTACTGGGTACTCATTTATTATTTCATGCCGCTGAATAAAACAACGACATATAAGAGAAACCATTTCGTCTGGAATAAAAACAAATTCTAGTTGCTTTATAGCTTGTGATATGAAAAGACGAACTCCCTCCTAAGATTATATCAGCTCTAGCACGAAGTAGGGGATCGTCAGCTATAAAAAAGCGTCAACAGGCAACAGGCGACAAGGGTGGCGTATGTATTAGCTTCAATAAAGCTTTTTTTTTAAAAAGGCCTCTGGCCGAAACGCCATAAAGAGTTAAATTAATGATCTGTATAGTTATTTTCAGTGTTAAAACCAGTATAATTGTACCCTTGTACATTTTTTAAATTGGCACTCGTTTCACACGGGGAACACGAAATTTTGTAAGTAGAATAAATATTATATCTCTTTGCATTTAACTGCATGTTCAAACTTTCAATCATGATTAATAAATTCATTTAATTGTAATTGTCTTCTCGGCAATCTTGAAATCGCCAGATTGCTAAGCCTTCATTGGTAATAGACTAACCACCTCCAACTGTACTACGTATTTCAATAATTACAACAACTCTGGATAATGTTTTCTGGGCCTTCGTCGGTACGTGCAAAACAACTTCCAGCCACATTATTATTACAATACAGAACAAACCCGTTTTGGGGTCTAACTTTACTCCATCTAAATCAACTTCAACCGCAATGGTATTTAAATTTTCAAGAACGCCGGATTTACCTGGCTTTCAAGGCGTCCATTGGTGAAATCACATACAGCTGCTGGCGTTCAATGATTGCAATGACTAAAGACATACCTAATGTATTTGGAAAACCATTCAATAGGCAAACGAATTCAAACTGTAAAGTCTCAATTATGACCCCCAACTCTTGACAGACCCGGTATTTCTGAGCCCAACATTAAAACTGTACAATCTAACATCAACCCCAGTGGTTCAAGTAGTATAACAAAAGTTTACACACCTTTTTTGAGCTGAACTTTCTTACGGGACAACCACATTTAACTAGAATGAGTTCAAGAATTACAACCAATGTTGACACACCCGTTTTTTAGCTCGACTTTGATACAGGACAATTTACATCCAGCCAAAGGGGTTCAACTAATGTAACAGATCAAACCTATCTACAATACGAGTCAGATCAATGATAAATCCATAATTGCAGTAACAACTCTAAATAAATTCCCGGTTTTCTTTGCGTAACTTTTGATTTATGACAAACAATATCCTGAGACAGGGGTTCCACTATTGAAATTTTAAACAGACTTCAATCCCTAACCCTGCTTACCAATATGTGAATTCCTCCTGCTACTTCTGTATGGCCCAGGCTAGAGCCATTTCCTTTGGAGACAGGTGAGAATTCAGATTCACCTAAAATAAGCAGTAAGTGCATTTCGTACATTATAAATAAATATGGAATTTGTATTGTGTGAAATACGTTTATCAATGTTATAACTGTATTAACGGTATGTGTCCCGATCAGTTTTCAAATAATAAGAAGAAAGTTTACATTTTTTATTAATAAATAAGTGTATGAAATCCTTACTAAGAACATGTGTTTGGGTCATTCTCATCAAAACACTTTCAAAGTCATTGAACCTTGAACTCTTTCTCTAAGTACTGTATTATTAACTGCGAGTCTCCCATCGCCACGCCGTTGTGTTCGATCCCGGGAACCTTCCCCTTTGGTCCTTGAAGAAGTGGTCGTTCAACAAACTGTTAGGTACAATAACGTGGGTTAAGTTGATTAGTGGCTCATGACTGAACACATTAAATAGTCTTGTGGTCATGTATGATACAACTCAAAACTTTAATCGATCTAGCACAATTTACCAGCTACTGGATATTAATAAAACTGTCATAAGAACTGCGTTTTGAAACTTAACACACACAATGTTGTTATTAGAAAAAAACTACATTTATAGTTAAATATGTGAGGCGCATAGTAAACCGAGCGTACATCTGGTAATTTACCAATAAATTGTGTTATAATTAATTTGCTAATTAATATTAAATCTATCCTGATAAGGTATATCATTGACTTTGAGGTATGTCTCTAGTTTCAACAAGAAATACAAAAAAGGTTTGGTGTATGACGATCACGTGGTATGGAATGTAGGACGACTATGTCACGTGGGTAGTCCAATCCGCATACCATGTACAAATGTGATAAGGTAAGAAATGCGATGCGTAACAATATGGAATACCATAGCGTTCATTTAAATAAATTCATTTATTTTATAATACAATAGAAACTACAAAAGCCAGGAGGTGTAAATACTTAACTATAATTAACGTGTTAAAACGCACAGTCGTAAAAGGCTTACATAATGATTACAACGATTGAAATTGAAACTGTAACATTTGTAGATTTGTCAAGCTTAGACTAAAGGTGATTTAAAAAGTTCATTTTTGCAGAATGGAGCCCACAATATCCTATTTCAGTTTAAAAATTGTTATATTTCAAAGGTACGTGTAGTTCAACTGAGCGTGAAGTATAGTTTGTCTATATTGTAAGTTTTTCTATTGAGACATACGTTATACTTGCATCTGCAATTTCCTTACGCTGTCAATTCAATTTTCATCTTATGAACGAAATGTTTTATTCGATATGACGTCGCAAGTACTATAAAAAGGTCTTGTTAAAATAAATAAACACAACATGTCATACTTAGAAAACCATTTTTCGCAATCGACATAATTCGTTTTTATAAAACTCATTTAAGCAGAAATATAAAGAAAAGCTAAATAAAATTATGATAGTATACCTTACATAATTGAGTTCTTTCGCTGTATGTTTATAATCGGTCGGTCGGTTTATCGATGTATTTTAGCAACGTTTTATGACAACATCAGGCCAAAACATTTAACCACTGACAGCTGAGTGCGGCATTGCGATTCTTACAACGGAGAAACATCGTCGCTAAGTAAACAAAGCCATAATGCGCAACAACATTCATTTTTAAAGTATCGAGTGGTTATAATGAATGATTGGTAAGATATAAGAAATATAACTATCTATTTTAGGCCATATTGCGTCTTAAAGACCGGCCAGTAAGCACCCAAAGGTAAATAGACCTTGTTTAACGATTCGGCTTATATTCACCTTCGGGGATAACTTACTAGTCCTTATAATATCGTTTGACCCTCAGCGGTGTGTAATATATATTTAGTATTACTTTCACTTAAGAAAGAAAGTTATTATCAAAATAAGATATGCATTTTTTAAGTCTGAATTCAGATTTGTTCTTGATCATGGCGGCAAGTCCCAACTCTTCAAGAATTCACAAGCTCCTTATTACTGGATCAAGCGTAGACACAATTTTGATATAATTATCAAATTAAAAAGTAAGAAAAAAATGATTATCACGCTTAACTATCTTTGTTTTGTTGTAGTAAAATTTGAGTATGTTATTTGGGTAAAAAGTATAAAGCTTAAGCAGTTTAGAGGGAGTGGGGCCGGAAGATAGGTGTTTCTAGATTTTGTAACGTACTCCTCCAACAAGTATTTGCATATCAATTTCTTCGTCGGCATTTGACATAAATCACCAATACAATCTGTATGTAATCTGGCTCTATGTGAGCCAGGGCCTTTGAAAAAAGTAAACTCGTAGAGAAAGTAGCTTTAAATTATTTTTAATTAAATCGCAAAACAATTAGCTTTACCTTGGTTTGTGTCCTATGCTCTTTATTTTCCTGTACACTAGCAAAGCGGAACCACAAATGGCAGCTCCTGTGAAAATGTACATCCGGTTGTCCAGCAGAAAATTGCACGGATTCCATAATCCAAACTAAATATTGACGATCTTATTTTCAGACACTTAAGTATTTGACCTTCAGTCTATGAAGTTGTAATAAACAATCCCATGTATAGCGCTCTCGATTGTCAACAACTCAAAATATTGTCAGACATCTTGAGAAAATTAATACCTTTAGTGCACAGCAATGTTCACTCGAGATGTCCCGTAATCAAGCCAAATTTTATTAACAATGTTCAGAAACCAGAAATATGATCAAACATACAATTTATAAGTGAACATTGAAACTTGAATTCAGTTTGATAAAAAATCATGTATAGACCCACTCCGATTCATCATTCGCAAGGATAACAAACCAAATGTTTACATATGGAAGAAAAGGTGTGCCATCTATTTATTGTATTTGCATTAAAAAGACAATTAATATATAAAAACACGGGAATATGACTATGTTCTAAGGGCAGTTTAAGTCTAGGTTTTGAAGAAAAAAGAGGCGCAATTCAAGCCACAACTAAGGGGTACCAAAATGGGCTGAGAATTGGGGCGAGGGTGAAAAGAGCATTTCTGGTAATTGTTGCAGTTTGGTGTAAAATATTCATATTTTTCTACGATATTGAGATGGAAGGTTCACTTTTTTCAATTCACGCTTTGTTTCTCTTTCTGTGGGATGGGGGGGGGGGTGATATCGCAATTAGGTATTGAATTATTAAACCCATAAAATCTCTAGACAACAAAAAACATATACGCCAATGTGTGTTTTCATATTTTGATTCCGAAGATGTTCCCTTAAGAAAGTGTTAACGTTGACTGTTGCTTGCGTTCAGAATTATGTGGTTGATGTAAAATGTCGCCCCGTACTTCGTCCACAGTATAGTTATTTATTTTCTGATCATTCGAGATCATTTGATATGGCTTTATAGCTCTGTAAATTAGAATACAACTGAAGCCGATGCTAGAAGGCGTTGATAATGTAACGTTCCACTGTAAGCGGAAGTGCGTTCATAGTATGTTGATGTTCTTCGTAATAAGCAAATTGGAATAACCAGTTCTCCGTGTGGAGGTTTAGGTCCTATGTATATAAGACCAGTTTACCCCTTAGCATGCTTTACCCTAAAACGAATATTTTGTGTCTTTAGCCTCGAACGTTACAATAGTGGCAATCATATTCGGAACGGAAGTACTCCCCTACCTATAGGGGGCGTTGAAAATATTCGGAATGGAATGTTGTTCCCTTCCGCAAGCGGCCGTTGACAGCCTTGATCAAATTCAGACATGAGGTATTCTCTCTACTCCAGAGGACGTTCACAGTGTTGATCATATTCAGAATGAAAGTATTACTCTACCTCTTATGGGCGCTAGCAAAGTTGGTCATATGCAGAATGAAAGTATTACTTTACCTCTTATGGGCGCTAGCAGTGTTGGTCATATGCAGAATGAAAGTATTACTTTACTCTTATGGGCGCTAGCAGTGTTGATCATATGCAGAATGAAAGTATTACTTTACCTCTTATGGGCGCTAACAGTGTTGGTCATATGCAGAATGAAAGTATTACTTTACCTCTTATGGGCGCTAGCAGTGTTGGTCATATGCAGAATGAAAGTATTACTTTACCTCTTATGGGCGCTAGCAGTGTTGGTCATATGCAGAATGAAAGTATTACTTTACCTCTTATGGGCGCTAGCAGTGTTGGTCATATGCAGAATGAAAGTATTACTTTACCTCTTATGGGCGCTAGCAGTGTTGGTCATATGCAGAATGAAAGTATTACTTTACCTCTTATGGGCGCTATCGGTGTTGGTCATATGCAGAATGAAAGTATTACTTTACCTTTTATGGGCGCTCACAGTGTTGATAACATAAAACAGAATACAGCATGTGATTCTTAACTGATGTTAAACAGTATATATAATAACCTTCATGCGCCGGTTGCTGCTAAATGCATAGTTATGAAAGCCATCCATCATTAAGATGCAAAGATGCGTACGTGCATTTTAGTGTTAACGTCGACATTATTGTTTCGTTTAAATCTTTTGATAAACTACGTGTGTGTGTGCGTGCGTGCGTGCGTGCGTTCGTGCGTGCGTGCGTGCGTGCGTGTCATTTTTACAATGAGTATAAACAGTTTTATAAAATTGTTTGATTTAGTAACAATACGTTGATTTAAAAACAAGCTATCGTTGAAAACTTTTGAAAATAACTTGCCCTTTTTCAACTTCAAAAATAAACTTCACCAGTAGCATTTTTTGTATTGTTGTTGGATTGATAGCCCTAAGATACAACAACAAATACATGTAATTCAATTATCTTAAAAATACAAAACTCATGATTTCACCAGCAATATTTTCACTGAAACAATATTTTACAGCACTAAATATAAACATAATAAAACAAATCAAGGCCATATATAAACATGACAAGCACACGTTTTCTAATTAATTCAACCATATAAAGAATAGGCATAAATTGTATTTTCCGCGCATGGTTGATTATATTGGATTGAATTTGTCATTTGCTCCGTTTAATCGAATATGTATTTATACCGAAGGCTGTTAAATAAGATGCATCTGTTTATACAACCATCGATATTTTTTTCTTAATTGGTAGCTTTTCATTGTATTTTATTTGCAACTTATGCGTTTAAAGGGTTGGATTAAATTTCAACACTTTAAAGCGCAGCTCTGGTTTTTTGCCTTTGAATTTGTTGATATTTACGAATAAAAAATAATTTCTTGCAATAGGCCTCTTGAACGCTTCTTGTAAATACTCTAACTGATTGAAAAAATGTGTCTCAGTGGATATTGTCCCGGACTGCAGGATGAGAACAGCTAGCAGGGACGGGTCCAGTACTTGGGTATAAGGGGTCGGGAATGCCAATAAATCCTCTAGTTCCAAGAATTGAATCCTTTCGCAGGGGTGTTATTTTTATTTGCTTACATAATTCTTCATCGAATGTATACAATCATTTCGTATTTTGACTAACGACGTTATTAAAATATATATTTTTTTAATTTGTAAATCTCATGAAGCTGAATGGCTCTTCAAAGGGTCTAACTCTTACAATAGTTTCAAATCTTGTTTAAATTGACGTCGTTGGTATCCTGTCCCAGCCCTGTGCGCGCTGACGTTTTATTTGGATATGAGAGTGGGGCATACTTTCAAAATAGTGAAACATATCAAAGTGATAGTACTAATAGAATTGAAATATCAACTTTTTTCTCAAAAATTATCTTTTAAACAGCGGAGATCTTAAAACAAAAATCCCTGTAATCATTGAAAAGAAGCAATTAACGTACACCTTAGAAAAAAATAATGTTCCTTTCAGGAACCCATCGCTTCAACTAAATCTTAGGTGACTAAAAACCCTACTTCTCCATGAAAGGCCGAACTTTTGAAAAAAACTGCAACATTAAAACGTACCATTTTTACCGTTTTTATGATGAATAAAATCCGCTTAAAATACTCAATTTTTAAATGCAGATAAAGAAAACCTCCTGGGCTGGTATTCTATACTGGTCTTAACTGGATCTAAGAACGATGTAGCTAATCAGATTGCTTGTTATTTATAACTAACCAATAGAGTGAATGAAGTCAATCATGTATGACCATAAGATTGACTTAAGTTACATATTGAATACCACCCCTGGCCTCATTAAATTCCGCTGTGTGTTTTTAACGGTTCAACATTGTTTTTTCTCTTACTTGGTTTTTGTGTTTAAAGCTCGGCTAATTGGCCTAACTTGTGAGTGGTGTTCATGTATATATTTACGTAAAAGGAATAAAGAATAGGTTTAATTCTACCATTGGAACAGTTCGTGTTTAAAGGGAAATATTTCATGAAGTGCATATATGTTTTAATAGCACAAACACGGCTGAAACAGTTATAGTGTATTATATTCATTAAACATGAAGACCAGCTAAGATTTGAAATAATGGCATAAACATCGTTGTTTAATTTAAAAAGTGTTCTGAACAATCTGCACGTTTTGGATCAAATGATGTGTTGTAACCCATGAACATTTCATAAAAAACTAGAAGAAATAACATTAAAATGTTGTCAAATTTCACCACAATTATAACATTTCCTTATTTGCTTTTTAAGACTTTCACTGACATACCAAAGGGTACCGAGTTCGAATCCTGCAGTTGACGACCATAACAGTATAATGTTCCATGTTATGACTTATGGTATTACTTATGCTTATCGTCACCAAGCCGGACAAGTGGGTTTCACCCAGGTACTCCAGTTTCTCCCACAACACAAGACAACACTTTCGCGTAAAATCGTGCCAACGAGGGTGATTAATATAATGTTGTTATAACTTGTTTCACAATCGTGGTCAAATAAAAAAAGCTTTAACTAAATTTCCTACCGTTTCACCTGAACAAGTGTTTCAAAGTTTTCGGTTACATCAAAGTGTAGCCCATCAGGCCTTATCATTTCTTTTCCGGTAGATATATCGGTAATTACAGATTTGATATTTCACAGTTTCAAACAGGGAACATATCACTTTGATATTGTTTTCACTGTTTTCAAATATCAGACCACTCTCACTGCCAACACCTCAACGAAAAATCGAATTCCGAAATTACGTACCGTTCTCATACAGGTTGTAATGCGTTTCTGACAAACAACAACTGACTGTCAAGTTATATGCCTTTTTCAGTGTAGGAACACAATACAGCTCACCTCATGAACACCAAAAGCTAATATTGTAATCGTAGCTATGCCTCTCGTGAAATAGTTTGGTGTTCATTTGATGTT
The DNA here is from genome assembly GCF_026914265.1 of Mya arenaria. NCBI lineage: Eukaryota > Metazoa > Mollusca > Bivalvia > Myida > Myidae > Mya > Mya arenaria. The sequence continues at coordinate 68,726,269 of NC_069131.1, read as the reverse complement.
ACGCTCCTATACCATACATACTGCCAGTCAGTGTTTGGTCAGATGATTAAACAAACACGGCAGAAAATATAGAAATGAGTTTGTTTGTTAAAACATTATCGGGGACAAAAATAACCCAAAGTACGCATTAGTCTCAAAATAATATTTGTATGATAAAAACAAACACCTTATTGACAAATATGACCTTCTCAAGATTTCTGTCATTGTGGAGGTGAAACTCAGCTTTTATTAAAGATTTACTTCACGGGTTCGTATAATTTCATTTACTTCTTTTTCTTGTCAGCAGCTAAGTGTATTTCGTCGGTATCAGAGAGGGTAAACCATAATCTGCGACAGCTTACATTCCAACGCAGTAATACTGCCTTGTCATTGGCCATTTGGTATGCTGACCACTAAATCAAAATTGTGATGAAGACACTGTTTGTGTCCAGGTATGTTTTAAAGAATAAAATATTTGAAAGTTAACAAGGATCCATTTTACAACGTCGCTAACTTTAACAATTGTCTGACCAATCGGTCCATTGTCTTAAAGGTGTGTCACGTCGACTACCCACGTTATGTCGTAACTCTAAATACAGCAACACCGTCTTATCAACTCGGATCACTTTGCACTGAAGCTGGCTACCTATCTTAGGACAAATAAAAAAACCATACTAGTTTGAATCACTCTCAATTGAACATTTCGCAAGGGTGTCTCCTCTCCTGGTTAGTTCTCATAAGGGTAGCTTAAACATCTACGAACAAAAACAGATCGCAATAAACTCGCCCCTTCTTTCGCTCTCGCTCTCTCATTTTCTCCCTCTCTATTTCTCTCTCTCAAGCATCCGCATGTAGCCATGAAATGATAACAAACGCTTTGGTTTCAACAATATCTATTACACAAAAGCATTTTCAATTTCCAGGTATACAAAGTTAAAGCGTGAACGAAACATTCACTGTGGCAATCATACCTCGAAACATAGAAACTAGACAAGTAGTATATGCACATGACAAAACAACGTCAACATAATTGAGAAGGAAGCTTTGCAGCTTGTTCTGTGACTCGTTGCTTGCTTCTACATTGGAGACCTTTCAGTCTGTTAATAAGGATGGCTGTAATTGGAAAAACACATTGAAAAAAACAAGTAAATTTTTAATGATTATTTCCATTATATATTCGCCCTTGGACATTTTCTTCCATGTGTGACAACAGACAATAATGACGAAAATGATAATTATGCATCCATTTATAGATAGGTCCATTATTCATTTTTTACTTATTTGAAGAGGTGATTGAACAAAACATTAATTCACATAAACATAAACATAATTATAAGTTGGATCACATATGTACATATATACATAGCACATGGCTATATGACTTAATTAATAAACAATCACAACATGATATTAAATTAATGATAAAGGCATGTGTTGTAAAGAAAGTAAGATTTTAAAACGTTTTAAAACTGGAATTTGAAACATATGGTATGGCATAACATTGAATGTACCCTTGACATAAAAACACGTCACACAATGGACGCCGTCATTTCATTTTCAATCCAAGGAGGAAATGACGTCATATTCCCGCTCGAGTCACACTTAGTGTTCGACATAATTCTTCTTGTCGCGTTTGTTACTGTTGTTTCATTAGTTGACTTTCGAGCGTTTCCGTTCTTCAAATAGTTCCGGTCTGAACCTTCTCAATGTTATTACTGTCACATTAGGTGACATTCGTTCCTTTTCGATATACATGTAGTTCCAGTGCAAATCTTATCAATGTAATCGCTGTGACATTTGATTTCATTCGTGCCTTTTCGATCTACATGTAGTTCCAGTGTTATCCTTGTCAATGTAATCGCTGTGACATTTGATTTCATTCGTGCCTTTTCGATCTACATGTAGTTCCAGTGTTAACCTTGTCAATGTAAACGCTGTGACATTTGATAACATACATTCGTGCCTTTCGATCTACATGTAGTTCCAGTGTTAACCTTGGTAATGTAAACGCTGTGACATTTGATTTCATTCGTGCCTTTTCGATCTACATGTAGTTCCAGTGTAAACCTTGTCAATGTTATCGTTTTTAGATTTAGTAACATTTTTGCCTTTTCTATCTACATGTAGTCCCAATCTAAATCTTATCGCTATGATTGCTGCTACCTTTTATTACATTCGAGCCTGGTTCTGGCATTTCAACCTCCGTTTTTTCTTCAATGCTTTGTTCATTTCGGCGACCTTTAACAATGGGCTGCTTTCTTTTGAAAACATTTGATACACATGATAGAGTTGTCAGAACCGTTTGTGAAACGCTTTCAAGACGGTAAGCGTACACCAGCGCATCTATTATTGTATTTAACGCTGTAAGCAACGGTAAAATACGAATCCATATATTGAAGTTGACCTCCCTTTTGATAATGTCTTCGAAAACAAATGTCCATATAATTGGCTGGTAGCAAATGAAATAGCTGCCAATAATAGTAATAGCAGTAGCCACACTCTTAACGCTACTGTGACGTTTATGTGACGACATAGGAACATCCCTGCGACAATTAATTACAAACAAAATAATACAGTAGATAATCGCCAATACAGCTAGGATTGTAAGATTTGAAACGGTCGTAGCAGCAATCAATGATTGTGTTAAAACGGATATTTTAACAAAATCAATGTTTACAAGCAAGACGTATATGCAAGAAGTCATACTGAAAATTATGGCCAAAGTCCATGTAATACAGATGTATATTTGTACTCTTAATTTAGTAAGAATTGTGCGATGCTTAAGAGGTTGAGTTACAATAATGAGGAGACAAAGAGATACTCCAAGCATATTAAGAATGCAAGATATATACGGAATAATGTACAGACAATGGACGATCACAATAGCTATCTCATATTGCGACAATTTAAAGTTAAACCTTTCCATAGCGGTATTATTTATGTCTGTTTGTCGGTCCCCTTTAAATTCTTCTAAAAGTGTTTTTATTTTTTCTTGCATAAAGTTCTCCATTTCTTCTGTAGTATTCAGTGTATCGTACATATAAGAACTTTGATAAAACACCCCTGTTTTTGAGGAATCAAAGACGTCACCAAAATCAAAGTCATTTGACAAATCGAAGCTCATCTCGCGTTCAAAGCTCCAACTTCCATTATTATTTGATGTATTGGAAATACCCGGTTCCAAGCCAACAAGATTCCTCATTTCAGCACGGTCTAGCAAATCATTAGTCCCGTAATCTTGGAAATTTAACTCGGGATATATCAGGACAAATGTGTGAAAGAGTCCTGTAAGCATATCGGATATAGATAAGCTCATTGTCATTGTAAGAAGCGCATTACGATCTTTATGCCGTAATAAAATGAGTAGAACACCAGCATTAAGTATAAATCCTAAGCTTCCGGCCACGCCCTCCGTTGTGACTAGAATCCTTCCATAGTCATGCAGCGGTTCCTCGAAATTAACTGTTGTCGCCATTGCTATTTTGTATCAAACTAATAATATGTAAAACAAAACAATATTTTATTTATTTTTGCGGCAGTAATGTCGCTATACGAACTATAATAATGATGTCAAACACCTCGCTCACCGAACTCCAACCCAGTTACTATATGAATAAATGATATCTCAGAATAACAAACGAAGCCTTTTCCGAAATGTGCAGCGCCAAGACAAACATGAATTGTTGTTTGACGGAGGATTCTACGTTTTAACAAATATTATCAATGCTTATATAGCCGTCTGGTCATCACAATTGGTGCATCGCTATTGGACGATATCCACTACGTATTATTATTGACATCGTTAATGAGAAACTAGCAGGCATAACAGCCATCAGCAATATAAATAATCACATTGATATACACTATTTCGTAAGGGCAATACATACATACGTATTGGAGGTCCCTAAAGCTTCATTAATGATTATAAAAAACAATCGACATTAATATTGTTTCACGGTTTATCTAAGTCTCATTCATACATATATACATTTCATGACAACTATAATAAGTATCAGAGTAAAGAGAGATTATATAACAATTACCATACAACGTCAATTTAAAGTCAAATAAACAGATAAGGTACATGCAATATAAAACCAACTAAACATATATCCACTTTAATACTCCTTTATCATAGATATACGATTCAATACAAAATTGGTTATGGAGTAGAATTAAGATGAATATATTCACTACCTAAAAATGAGGGCAACGATACTTGTTATGTTGTGACGTCACAAGAGTGGAATACGGCCGTATTGCACTGGAGTGGAATACGGACTACCGTATTTTGCGTTAGGTATTGTGTGTGGATTTATGATGGGTATATAATAAAAATATTATCCAAAAATAATAAAAAGCACACTCCTGAAAAAAATACTCTACAAAGATTGCAAACTACTTCGTTTGCATCTGATTTCAGTTGAAATAACTAGCGAATGAACAAACTGTAATGAGTTTTACCTTTCAAATGATGCAAACATTCTATAATAATTACCTGGCATCAAATTTAACGTCTTGCATCAGAGAACTAAATGATTTGTGGATTGGATTCCTTAACTAAACAGTTTTTAAGCCTTTTTCAGAATACCGCCTTTCAGATTCGCAATGATTTGTAATGTGGCGGATCCGTGGTCTAGTAGTAACACACTTGACCTTCAATCCAGGGATCATCTAGAAAAGGAACGTTAAATGTAGGTCCCGTGTGACAGTGCTATACACTTGTGCACGTTAAAGAACCAGGGTAGCTCTAACCAGGGTTAAATCTGGTCTGTGCACTTTGCTCCATAAACATAAGATGACTAACAATCGTATCGGAGCACTCGCCGAATGGGCAAGGCCCGAGTGCGAGTATTGAAATAAGCTCACACACGCACGCACGCACGCACGCACGCACGCACGCACGCACGCACGCACACACACACACTCACATGATTTGTAATGGAGATGTGCTTACGTAGGCTCATTGTGTTTGTTGTCAAGTAGCTTTACCAAATTGCACATTTTTCTATGTACGTGTCAATTCGTTTACAGTTCTGGAAACACTTTGCCTAAATAGTGTCAAAAGACAATAAAGGGTGTTCAGACGTGTGCTAATAGGAGAGTGTTTAATGGTAAAATGTTTTAGCATATCCACAAGTTTGACAATCCTACAATAGCTAATTAGCACTCATCTGGACACCTCTTTTGTTACTTTGTGAGCAGATCGGTGAATAATGTCCATGTTATAAAGTTATAAGGAAAATGTAATTAGTATAACACCTAATGTGTTTAAATGCCACCAACTATAAAAATGTGTTAATAAATGCTCTGAAAACAGAAAATGACTTTTGTGCGAAAGTCACGAAATGTCACAAACACGAACACTGGATATTGAAAGTAATCAGAAAGGGAACAACTAACTGCCATGAGTGTGTTGAAAACAAAGTCGTTATTATCATTATTGTTATGTTGTGTTCTCAACGTCCGTAAAACGTCATTCATGCCGCAATGTGAGTTTCTCAATTTCCGTAAAACGTCATTCATGCCGCAATGTGAGTTTCTCAATTTCCGTAAAACGTCATTCATGCCGTAATGTGAGTTTCTCAATTTCCGTAAAACGTCATTCATGCCGCAATGTGAGTTTCTCAATTTCTGTAAAACGTCATTCATGCCGCAATGTGAGTTTCTCAATTTCTGTAAAACGTCATTCATGCCGCAATGTGAGTTTCTCAATTTCCGTAAAACGTCATTCATGCTGCAATTTGATTTTAACACTTCTGCTAAGGCAGCCATGCTGCAATGTGTGTGTTAACACTTCCGGTCAGACGGCTATGCTGTAATGTGAGTTTAACACTTCCGGTAAGGCGGCCATGTTGTTATGTCAGTTAAACACTCCCGGTAAGGCGGCCATGCTGCAATGTGAGTCTAACACTTTTGGAAAGGTGGCCATGCTGTAATGTGAGTTTAACACTTTCGGAAAGGTGGCCATGCTGCAATGTGAGTTTAACACTTTCGGTAAGGTGGCCATGCTGCAATGTGAGTTTAACACTTTCGGTAAGGTGGCCATGCTGCAATGTGAGTTTAACACTTTCGGAAAGGTAGCCATGCTGCAATGTGAGTTTAACACTCTCGGAAAGGTGGCCATGCTGTAATGTGAGTTTAACACTTTCTGAAAGGTGGCCATGCTGCAATGTGAGTCTAACACTTTTGAAAAGGTGGCCATGCTGCAATGTGAGTTTAACACTTTCGGAAAGGTAGCCATGCTGCAATGTGAGGTTAACACTCTCGGAAAGGCGGCCATGCTGCAATGTGAGTCTAACACTTTCGGTAAGGTGGCCATGCTGCAATGTGAGTCTAACACTTTCGGAAAGGTGGCCTTGCTGTAATGTGAGTCTAACACTTTCGGAAAGGTGGCCATGGAGCAATGTGAGTTTAACACTTTCGGTAAGGTGGCCATGCTGCAATGTGAGTCTAACACTTTCGGTAAGGTGGCCATGCTGCAATGTGAGTCTAACACTTTCGGTAAGGTTGCCATGCTGCAATGTGAGTCTAACACTTTCGGAAAGGTGGCCATGGTGCAATGTGAGTTTAACACTTTCGGTAAGGTGGCCATGCTGCAATGTGAGTCTAACACTTTCGGTAAGGTGGCCATGCTGTAATGTGAGTCTAACACTTTCGGTAAAGAGGCCATGCTGCAATGTGAGTTTAACACTTTCGGTAAAGAGGCCATGCTGCAATGTGAGTTTAACACTTCTTGTAAGGTCGCCATACTGTAATGTGAGTTTAACACTTTCGGTAAGGTGGCCATGCTGCAATGTGAGTCTAACACTTTCGGTAAAGTGGCCATGCTGCAATGTGAGTTTAACACTTCTTGTAAGGTCGCCATACTGTAATGTGAGTTTAACACTTTCGGAAAGGTGGCCATGCTGCAATGTGAGTTCAACACTTCCGGTAATGCGGCCATGCTGCAATGTGAGTTTAACACTTCTTGTAAGGTCGCCATACTGCAGTATGAGTTTAACACTACTAATAAGGCGGCCATGCTGTAATGAGAGTTCAACACTTTCGGTAAGCTGGCCATGCTGCAATGAAAGTTTAAC